>NC_090388.1:5868972-5984612 GCF_036365525.1 Heterodontus francisci
AGTGTGGTGGAGGCAGGTTCAGTGAGTGTTTAGGATCTGGAATGCACTGTCTGAGAGTGTGGTGGAGGCAGGTTCGGTGAGTGTTTAGGATCTGGAATGCACTGTCTGAGAGTGTGGTGGAGGTAGGTTCAGTGTGTGTTTAGGATCTGGAATGCACTGTCTGAGAGTGTGGTGGAGGCAGGTTCAGTGAGTGTTTAGGATCTGGAATGCACTGTCTGAGGGTGTGGTGGAGGCAGGTTCAGTGAGTGTTTAGGATCTGGAATGCACTGTCTGAGAGTGTGGTGGAGGCAGGTTCAGTGTGTGTTTAGGATCTGGAATGCACTGTCTGAGAGTGTGGTGGAGGCAGGTTCAGTGTGTGTTTAGGATCTGGAATGCACTGTCTGAGAATGTGGTGGAGGCAGGTTCAGTGAGTGTTTAGGATCTGGAATGGACTGCCTGAGAGTGTGGTGGAGGCAGGTTCAGTGAGTGTTTAGGATCTGGAATGCACTGTCTGAGAGTGTGGTGGAGGCAGGTTCAGTGAGTGTTTCGGATCTGGAATGCACTGTCTGAGAGTGTGGTGGAGGCAGGTTCAGTGAGGCTTTAGGATCTGGAATGCACTGTCTGAGAGTGTGGTGGAGGCAGGTTCAGTGAGTGTTTAGGATCTGGAATGCACTGTCTGAGTGTGTGGTGGAGGCAGGTTCAGTGAGTGTTTAGGATCTGGAATGCACTGTCTGAGAGTGTGGTGGAGGCAGGTTCAGTGAGTCTTTAGGATCTGGAATGCACTGTCTGAGAGTGTGGTGGAGGCAGGTTCAGTGAGTGTTTAGGATCTGGAATGCACTGTCTGAGAGTGTGGTGGAGGCAGGTTCAGTGAGTGTTTAGGATCTGGAATGCACTGTCTGTGAGAGTGCGGTGGAGGCAGGTTCAATCAGGGCTTTCAAAAGGGAATTGGATAATTACGTGAAGGGAAAAGATTTGCAGGTTTAAGGGGAAAGGGTGGAGGAGCGGGACTAGGGAGTAGCTCTTACAGAGAGCCAGCACAGACGCAATGGGTCAAATGATCTCCTTCTCTGCGGTAACCGTTCTATGATTCTATAAAGGACATAACTGAAGCAGATGGATGTTTAGGACTGTTTAACTGAATTCAAATTCTCAAACTGCCAGGGTTTCCAGATTAATCTCTGGGGATTAGTTCAGGCCTTTGAATTCCTATTTCAGTAACATAACCAGTAAACAGAAAGATTTGCAGCATTGAAGGAGGCCATTCAGCCCATCATGCCAATGCTGGCACACTACACTACCATACTCTTCTCGAAGTCAAAGAGGAGGGGAACTGTGTATTTTTAATACTTGCTAATAGAGATTTTCACCCTGCATCCATAAACACCAAAACTGTTCTGATCCCAAATAGGAACATAGGAACTGGAGGAGGTTGTCTAGTCCCTCGAGCCTGTTCTGCCCTTCAGTCAGTTCATGGCAAACCTACTACGTAACTCCCATCTCCCTTAATACCTTTGTTTAATTAAAACCCAGCAATCTCAGATTTAAAATTAACAAGGGATCCAGCATCAGTTGCTGTTGCAAAAGGAAGTTCCAAACTTCTACCACCTTTTGCGGTGAACAGAGTAGCTAATTTGTGCACAGCAAGGTTCCAGAAACAGCAGCGAGATGAATATCGGAGCTAATGTGCTTTTGTTTGAGGGAGAAATGTTGTCCGGAACAGCAGGCGAACACATCTGTTCTTTGAATCGTGGCATGGGATCTTTTACATCCATAATTGGGAAGGGAAAGTGTTCCTTATTCTTTGGAGGCTACAAATACAAAGCAAACTCACCCTGTTTGATTATGTGATTCCAAGTAAATCATCTGCTGTGTATTTAAACAACAAAATAATAACCAGAAGTGGATTTAATCCTCAGGTGCATTATAGAAACACAGCAGACACTTCTCAAGGAAACTCCTCATTGGAAACCAATTGGTTCAGCTAATCTTTCTCATTGTTAATTAATCCTGTGGAAATATAGGGTGTAAATGATACTTGCCACAGCTCTTGTAAAATACACCTGGACCACATTTTTCCCCTTTCTATTTTAACGAGCTGTTCAAATTAACAAAGTTAAAGCCTCTGTTAAAATAGTGCAAAAGGGGAATTTGGTCGGTGTGTGCTAAGTGTTCATCTCAGAACAATGCTGACTGTCATTTCTACTCTGAGTGGATTAATATGGTGATCCATGTTTATTTGCTCTGTAAGGATGTGGGCTGTGGGTTGGCAGTTAGGGCTGTTACCATGTAGGAAAATTGATTCCACTATCTCCGACAGACACCAGCCAGAAAAAGTGAGGAAAACCTTGGAACAAATCAATCAATGGGGAGCATAGACGTCAATATATCAGCTGCTAACTTTCTCTCAGTCTCTTAGCCCTGGGCTTTGTGTTGTTCTCTCAATAACTTGGATTCAAACCCATCGGAATCCATGAAGGGGTCGTTTGATGCTGCGTTTCCATGACAGCTAAACCGTTTCAGGCTGGGAGAGGGACTCATTCACACTGCCTGACTTGAAATGCATTCCTGAGGCAGGAACCCTCACAACATTTAAGAAGTATTTAGGTGAGCACTTGAAATGCCATAGCATACAAGGCCACGGGCCAAGTAGTGGAAAATGGGATTAGAATAGTTAGGTGCTTGATGGCCACCACAGACATGATGGGCCAAAGGGCCTGTTTCTGTGCTGTATAACTCTATGACTCTATGCTTAGGAGAGGGCTGTCTGCAATGGGACTTTACACATATGCAAACATGAACACACACACACCCCCATAGCTGTTGAATTCTAAATGATTAAAAGAATGTAACTGATGGTGTCTGCTTTGTACGAAATGACAAAATGAACCTAACTTAGTTTTTTAAAAGCTGGCAAGAGTTCCATGTGGCTTCCCGCTGCCTGCTTTTATAACCACTTTGATACCACACTGGATTTACACACCTTGTAAAACTCCACCGACTGGAGTCTTAGGAACATAGGAAATAGGAGCAGGAGTAGGCCATTTTGCCCCTCGAGCCTGCTCCACAATTCAACTAGATCATGGCTGAACTTCTACCTCAGCGCTGTTTTCCACTCTATCCCCATATCCCTTGCTATCTTTACTATCTGGAAATATATCGCTCTCTGTCTTGAACATAAAATGACTGAGCCTCCACAGCCCTCTGGGGTAGAGAATTCCAAAAATTCACCACCCTCTGAGTGAAGAAATTCCTGCTCATCTCAGTCCTAAATGGCCTATTTCTTATCCTGTGACTGTGTCCTCTGGTTCTACACACCCCCCAGCCAGGGGAAACATCCTTCCTGCATCTACCCTCTCGAGCCCTGTAAGAATTTTTTCTGCTTCAATGAAATCACCTCTTATTCTTCTAAACTCAAGAGAATACAGACCCAGTCTCCTCAATCTCTCCTCATAGGACAATCCCTCCCTCCATCCCAGGAATCGGTCTGGTGAACCTTCATTGCACTCCCTCTATGGCAAGTATATTCTTCCTTCGGTAAGGAGACAAAACTGTACACAAATTGCAGAAAGACATCTCTACTCCTGTACTCAAATCCGTTTGCATTGAAGGGCAACATACCATTTGCCTTCCTAATCGCTTGCTGCACCTGCATGTTAGCTTTCAGTGACTTATGAACAAGGACACCCAGGTCCCTTTGGACATCAACACTTCCCAGTCTCTCACCATGTAAGAAATACTCTGCATTTCTGTTTTTCCTGCCAAAGTGGATCACTTCACATTTATTCACATTATATTCCATCTGCCATGTTCTTGCCCATTCACTTAGCCTGTCTAAATCCCCTTGAAGCCTCCTTGCATCCTCCTCACAACTTACATTCCCACCTAGTATTGTGTCATCAGAAAAGTTGGTAATATTGCATTTGGTGCCCACATCCAATTCATTGATATAGATTGTGAACAGCTGTGCCCCAGCACTGATCCTCACAGTACCCCACAAGTCACAGTGTGCAAACCTGGGAATGGCCCATTTATTCCTACTCTCTGTTTTCTATCCATTAACCAATTCTCAATCCATGCCAGCATATTACCCCGCAATTCCATATGCTCTAATTTTGCTTACTAACCTCCTGTGTGGGACCTTATCGAAAGCCTTCTGAAAATCCAAATACACCACATCCACTAGTTCCCCCTTATCTATTCTGCTAGTTACATCCCCAAAAAACACTGATAGGTTTGTCAAAACATGATTTCCTGTTCATAAATCCATGCTGCCACTGCCCAATCCTACCATTATTTTCTAACTGTCCAGTTATCACATCCTTCATAATAGGTTCTAGCATTTTCCTTGCTACCAATGGCAGGCTAACAGGTCTGTAGTTCACCATTTTCTCTCTCCCTCCTTTCTTAAATAGTGGGGTTACATTTGCTGCCTTCCAATTTGCAGGAATTGTTCCAGAATCTATAGCATTTTGGAAGATGACCACCAATTCATCCACTATCTCTACAGCCACCTCTTTCAATACTCTGTGATGTAGATCATCAGGTCCAGGGGATTTCAGTCTCATGAACTTCTCCAGTACTACCTTTTTACTAAGACTAACTTCTTTCAGTTCCTCATTCTTGCTAGTCCATTGGTTCTTTAGTATTCCTGGGAGGTTTTTTGCATCTTCCTCCTTGAAGACAGGCACAAAGTATTTGTTTAGTTTCTCTGCCATTTCCTTATTCCCCATTATAAATTCTCCTGTCCCTGCCTGTAATGGGCCCACATTTGTCTTTGTTAATCTTCTCCTTTTTACATATCTGTAGAAGCTTTTACAGTCCATTTTTATGTTTCTTGCTAGTTTATGTTCATATTCTATTTTCTCTTTCTTGATCAGTTTCTTGGTCCTCCTTTTCTGAATTCTAAAATGCTCCCAATTCTCAGGCTTACTACTTTTTCGGCAACCTTATAAGCCTTTTCCTTTGATCTAGTACAATCTTTAATTTCTTTTATTAGCCATGGTTGGATCACCTTTCCTGTTGGGTTTTTGTGCCTCAAAGGAATGTAAATTTGTTTTAAACCATGTATAATTCTTTAACTAAAAACAAAAAGTGCTGGACATACTCAGCAGGTCTGGCAGCATTTGTGGAGAGAGAAGCAGAGTTAATGTTTCAGGTCTGAAACGTTAACTCTGCTTCTCTCTCCACAGATGCTGCCAGACCTGCTGAGTATTTCCAGCACTTTTTGTTTTTATTCCAGATTTCCAGCATCTGCAGTATTTTGCTTTTATAATTGTTTGAATGCTAGCCATTGCCTGTCTACCATCATACATTTTAATGTCTCACTCCGCTTCCCTCTACAGTCAGGTCAGGCCTTCGTTGCACAGGCTGCAGTGGTTCCAGAAGAAGGCCCACCATTAGATTCTCAAGGGATAACAAGGGATGGGCAATAAATGCCAGCCCTGTCTGCAGCACCAACATCCCCAGAATGTCCCTGGGATTTCGGACCAGGTCAAGATGAGGTCAGATAGAAGGGTAGAAGTCTCACTCCACCACACTTCCAGAGCTAGAGTGAAGCTTTGGAGATTTTTAGGCTATGGTTACTCCCATCTTATGCTGCTTTCTTGTCATTGATCTCAATGGTGTGAGAAGAGCCAGAAAAGAGCCTTGGTGCCGAGCTCTTCTGCGTGGGACAGATATTAATGGCAGAAGTAAATGTGGCTTGGACTTAACTTTACCCAAGCAATCTCAGTCGAACACAATCCAACGGTTACAGCTCACACCCTCATCATTTGCTCGCATCCAACACAAGCTCCAGTGACCAAATATTCTTACTCCTTACGTACTGCAGTATGACCTCATGTGGAAGCCACATTGCTCCAGTCCTAAAGATGTAAAGGAGAGTCGGGGAGTGGGGGCTGGGCACTCACAGTGAGGGTAGTGCGGGAAGGGGCCTAGAAAGCCACAATTTGCAATCCCCATTGTGGTATATTGTAATAGTTTTGT
This sequence comes from Heterodontus francisci, assembly GCF_036365525.1. Classification (NCBI taxonomy): domain Eukaryota; kingdom Metazoa; phylum Chordata; class Chondrichthyes; order Heterodontiformes; family Heterodontidae; genus Heterodontus; species Heterodontus francisci. Next base: position 5,874,937 of record NC_090388.1, read on the forward strand.
ATGTTGTCTCTCTGCTGCTCTCTCTGTTGGGAGGTGTAAATGAAAGTTTCCAACATGGCTGCTCCCAGTTAATACCTCATGTTGGTTTTACTCTGAATACACAACAGAAACAAGAGGATGGGATTGATTTTTGTACATTTTATTCGAGAGATTACAGTCTGAAGAACATTCTGACATAGTTTTTGGAACTCTAAAAGTTGATTTTGAGGAAGTTTGAGCAATTTGAAAGATTGTTTTATTTGTCTGTAATTCATGCTCAGCTACAACTCAATAAGTATGTAATTTTAAAAATATGGCACTGAAGACATATTTTGGGACAATGGGGGAATTCAACCCTAACAAAGAGGACTGGTGTAATTATGAATGAAGGTTACGCATTTGGCTGCAAGCTAATAAAATCCTAGATGAGGATAAGGTGAATGTCTTCCTTATCATAATGGGGCTGGATGCGTTCGAGATGGTGTTTAACCAATGTTGCCCACAAGACCCCAGTACTTTGGACTATTCTGCAATAAATGAGATTCTGGACTCATAGCTTGACTAAGAACAAAATTGTGCTCTGAGTTGCATTTCGTGGAAGGAAGCAGTTGTATTCTTGAGTTAAACAAACTTTCTCATCAGTGTGGTTATGGGACCAACTTAGAAGTCAACCTTAGAGACACGTTTTTTGGAGATCCAAAGGACAGTAAAATCCAGGCCAAGCTTTTGTGTGAAGGCAATCAGCTAACATGGAAGGAGGCCTGCGATGAGGCCACAGCCATGGAAATGGAAGGAAGAGATAATTGCAGATTGCAAGGATGTTCTTTTCCAGAGCCGGCAGGGGAGGTCCACCCAATTTCAGCAGGAAGCAGGCAGCCAAGTTCACAGACTCAGAGTTAGCCAGGGTAGCCACCAACCGTCCAAATGCTCCCACTTCCAGACAAAGTGCTAAGCCTGTGGAAAAGTCAGTCATATCCATACGGCATGCAGAAGTAGAGGAAACAGTAATGTTCTAGGTCGCGGTAAAGCTCCAGGTTGCAGCAATGCACCAGATTGCAGTCATGGTAGACCTCAAGCTATTTCAGGCTCCTGAAAGTCCTCTAATGGTATATGATAGATATGGAAACAGAAGTTGATGTTATCAAGCAGGAAGATCAAGAGTTGTACTGAATCAGAGAGCAAGAAAAACAGCATATGGAAGTTGAGAGAAAAAGGGCTGAAGATATAATTCCAGCACCCACAGTAAAAATGAAAGTTGGAGAATCACAACTTATTTTCATAGTCAATACAGCCATAATAGTGTCTTATCTCGGAAGGAGAGTACAAGAAGTCCATAAGTCACATTCCCTTATGAAAAACTGGTGTGAAACTAACTAGTTATTCCAATAACAGTATTTCAGTATCAGGTGAAGTGAGTGTTAAGGTGGAATACAATGATGCACCATACTATTTACCATTGGCAGTAGTAGGAGGGAACAAAGTCTCCCTGATGGGAAGAAATTTTCTTAACAACATACGTTTAAACTGGGCCAAGTTATTTACAATAGGGATCAGTAAGAATATGTCTGAGATTGAAGAATTGAAGACTTATTCAATTTTAGCCCAAGAGTTACCTATAAATTACTTTACATACACAAATGACATGTCAATGTCTGTCAGAGAAATTTCTGAAGAAACTCGCATGGATGTGGTGCTCAGTAACGTATTCAATCATGTTATGAATGGCTGGACTAAAGAGAGTGATGATGTGAAATTGCAGGAGTATTTCACACGTAGAAATAAATTAAATGTAGATCAAGGCTGTCTCCTATGGGGTTTAAGAATAATTATTCCGCCAAGAAATTCCTTTAGAAAGAGATTGTTAGAGGAACTTCATCAAGAGCACACAGGAATAGTCCATATGAAATCAGTCGCAAGAAGCTATTTTTGGTATCCAAAGGTAGGTAGAGTTATTGAAGAGTTGGTGAAAAGTTGTGAAGTGTGTCTCAGAATGAGAAATGATCCAACAATAGTTCCTTTTATTCCATAGTCAAACACAAGAAAACCTTGGGAATGAGTACATGCTGATTTCTTTGAAGTGGAAGGTAAAGAGCTTTTTGTTTCGGTCGATAGTTATAGCAAATGGATAAATGTCAAGTTTATGCCAAATACCACTAGTGCCAAAACTACTGAGGTTTTGAGAAGTTGTTTTGCAATTTATGGGTTGCCAGAAGTGTTGGTGTCAGATATGGTCCACAGTTTACATCAGAAGAATTTGAAATAATTCTGAGTAAGAATAGACTCAAACATACTCTAATACCACCATATCACCCAGCATCAAATGGTGCTGAAGAAAGAAGTGTACAAATTGTGAAGAGGTCTTTGCAGAAGTATTTGCTAGATGACAAGCTAGGCAGTAATTTCTATGTTTCTCTTCGACACAGGCTGGATAATTTTACGTTTTCTTACAAAATAATGTCACAGTCTACAGCAGGTTGCTCAGATTACGAGTTAGTGTTTAAAGACGCTCCTAGGACAAGGTTTAGTTTGCTTATGCCAGACATCAATAACAAGCTAAGAGAAAAGCAAGACAGAGTGAAGATGTGTCACAATACTCAAGACATGGAACTTAGAGTGTTCAGGTGCTGGTCAGAAGATCATGGTGAAAAAACATTGCGGTGATAAGGTGAAGTATGTATTCGGATTTGTAGAAAGACGAGGTGTATTCACATATCTAGTGAAGGTTGGAGGGAGACTCCATAAATGTCATGTAGATCATTTGCTTGAAAGAGGAAATCTGACAAAGGGAGGGAATGAGAAACCTCCTATAGTCCAAATTCCTACAGTCCCAAGTGAAAGTCAGAAAGAAAGTGAAAGTCACAAAGAAACTGAACGTTTGCCGGTATCACAGAATCCATCAGTAGACCAAAGTGAGTCAGGGTCGTTGATTGAGACTAATCAATCAATTTCACAGTCCCAACCATTAAGTGGAGTTGGTCAACAAAGTCAAACTTCAGGGTTGACACAGTCTGAGATTTTGGGACAGCAGTGTTCTGGCCAGGTGAGGAGGGGATCTCAGGCTCCCCTCTTACCCTTCCTCTTATTTGACCGCTGCAGGGTTTATTTCTTTTAAACAGTAGTTGTGCTTCCCGCCTTGGTGAGTGTTTTACCTTTTTCCTTTACTGTGATCTTGAAAGAACCAATCAGACAGGTTTTCTTGAGTTTAAACAAGAAAGAGGTAAGTTTATTATACTCAACACTCTAACCCCGATTTTAAAAATGCCAAAATAAATACGTTACACATTCACACACATATTCACATGAGATTCACACACACACACAAATAGATTACAGAGGGAAAAATAGATTTGGTGACTGGATTAAAGTCCAGAATAAATGGAATTTAAAAACACAGTTTGTGAAATGGGTGATCGGTCGTCCTCTGGCTGAAGCTGTATTCTTGAAGTCCTCGCTGGTCAAAGTGCACTTTGTGGTTGGCCTGCTTTGCTCAGGGTTTTCTTGAAGGCAGAATTGTAGTTGGCTCTCTTCCCTGGTTGCTGGCTGTAGCAGTTTGTAGGCTTGGAGGGCCCACAGTCTCAGATGGTTTTCAAACTTAATGTTTTCTGGGGAGAGAAAAAGAGAGACAGAGAAGCATGCAGCTTTCTCTGCTGCTGCACACTCAGTTTCTCCTTGTCTTCTCTGAGTGTAACAGAACTCTGTTTTTGCAGAGATGGACAGATGGTCACATGGTTCTCTCAATCCCCTTTGTTTTTAATGAGATACAAGATTCAGAATTGGCTCCATAGGTTCCAGGATGCCAATATTTACACTTGAAGGAATTTGCTGTTTCTAAGTTCATGTGTCACAATGGCCTTGACTGCTGTGCTAATAAAGCAATCCTAGGTAATTCAACTACTTAGAGCAAGCCATTGTTCTGGGTCTAGGGTTTTCCCAGATTTCTGTCTGCAGTTCAATCTCCTGGTATTTCAGATGCAAATTGCAGTGGCCATCTTGGCGGCTAGTTTTTTTAAAGTTACTGTGGATTTTTTTCCATTTAAAGTCTAATGTAAGTTTCCAGCTGACAAAATTAATATTTTGCATTTGTCATATGGGGTTTTCTTGACAGTAGAGTCAAGCTAATGAAAATGGAAGAAGATACCCAGACAGAAGGAGAAAGAAGCCAGATAGGTTAATTGAAAGTATGCAGGAAGGAAGAAGAAATAAGTTGTTCCTTTCATTACTTCTTGTCAATGATGATATTTCTGTTAAAGACGTACTGGTGTCAAGGAAAAAAATTTTTAACATGTAAATTACTCTGGAAATATTGGTTATATATGTTTTCGTTGTAATTACAATAATAACAGGTATGCAACTGAACCTGTTAAATTAAAGATAATATTATTGTATTCTGGGAAATTATTTATATGTACCATTTTACACTCCTATATAAGTTGTTTTTTTAAGTGGAGAGAGTGTGTGGTATATTGTAATATCTTTTGTATACTGCCTCTCTGCTGTACTCTCTGTTAGTTTGCTAACATGGCTGCTCCCAGTTAAGACCTCATGCTAGTTTTACTCTGAACACACAATGTCCATGACCTCTGCTCCCCTCTGGAAGTGAGAAAGAAAGAAATATTTACATTTCTATAGCGCCTTTCAGGATCTCAGGATGTCCCAAAGCACTTTACAGCTGTTGAGCATTTTTGTCAAGTGTTGTTACTGTGGTAATTTAAAGAAGCAAGGCAACCAATTCACACACAACAAGCTGTCACAATCCTTAAAACGATAATAACTGGATAATCTGTACGTAACAATATTAAGTGCAGAGTAACATAAAAGAGCAATAAAACAACTTCCTGTTCCCTAAGTCAAAAAATAGACCCCTTGAGCCGAATTGTATGGGACCCTCCAGATAACTGCAGAACAAATAGCTGAATAAAAAGTAATTTCCTGTTGCCAAATATTTCCTGTGTAGAAAGACAGAGTTATGGACTGAGGTGTGAGATGGAGTTGGAGCCTTTGCCTTCTAGAGTTCAGTGATAAAAGCTCCCAGGCTTTTACTCAGTTGAGTAATTCCAATCCTGTGGTTCCACAGTTCCTGTGCAGCTAGAGCTGATAAGTGATTTGTTACCACAGGCACTGCTGAACAACTCGGTTGCCTGAAAAGTTAGGAGAAACCCTGTTATTTCCATGAAATTTCTTGCATACTTAGACCACAAGAACTGGACACTGTTTTATAAGTGTCAGTCTGCATTAGACACCTATAAATTTCAGGTGGCAGAAAATTAGCTGTTTGTGTCCTGCACATCTCATTTTGCAAAAGTTACAATTCCTACCTACAGGCATCTGCCTTGTAAGCACAGTAAGTGATGTGGAACAAACCAATGGGTTGTTAGAGAGAAAAACATTCTCAGAATTTGAAAAAAAATTAGATGACCACCTGCCCTTCACAATCAATAACCAATCCCTTTCACAATCAATAACATGCTCCTCACCACACGGACTGAAGCAGTTAAAAACGAAACCAACCAATTCCCTTTTCAAGGGCAACTAGGGATGGGTAATCAATGCAGGCCTTAGCAAGTGACACCCACATTCTGAGAATTCTTTTTAAATGTAGGAAAATGGAAGGAACTGTAATGAGTTCTTTATGTTGTCTGATGCAACGTAAATGAAATGTGTGGAGTCCAGCTGGCTGAAGATCTCAAACAGGTTTATTGCAGCTAAACTATTATACAGTACAGAGCTAACTATTTACAGAATCTTACTCTGGGTGTTACAGTTGCAGAGTGACTCTGGCTTGTAGTCACATAACTGCATCCTGGTACTTAGCTCATTAGCATACTAAGATCTTAAAGGGACATCATTCTTAAAGGCAATCATACAACATCCCCTTCTTTCCAAAGATGAATCTCATATGCTACAAGTAAAATTACATAAAACTAGATAACATCAAAGCTAGTTATATAGGGCAGAGAATGTCAGAAATGCTCCATCCATCTATATCGGTGACCAAGCTCTGGAAGTGGTTCAAGAGTTCACCTACCTAGGCTCAACCATCAACAAGAGCATGGGAAAGGTGTCTGCTGTTATGCCCAGACTGCCCAAGAGGGTGTGGGAAAATGGCGCACTGACACGGAACACAAAAGTCCGGGTGTTTCAAGCATGTGTCCTCAGTACCTTGCTCTACGGCAGGGAGGACCTGACAAATTATATCAGCCAAGAGCAATGTCTCAACGCATTCCATCTTCGCTGTCTCTGGAGAATCCTTGGCATCAGGTGGTAGGACCGTATCTCCAACACAGAAGTCCTCGAGGCAGGCAACATCCCCAGCTTATACACCTTACTGAGCCAGTGGCGCTTGAGATAGCTTGGCCATGTGAGCCGCATAGAAGATGGCAGGATCCCCAAGGACGTATTGTACAGCGAGCTCGTCACTGGTATTAGACCCACCGGCCGTCCATGTCTCCGCTTTAAAAACGTTTGCAAACGCGACATGAAATCCTGCGACATTGACCACAAGTCGTGGGAGCCAGTTGCCAGTGATCGCCAGAGCTGGCGGACAGCTATAAACACGGGGCTGAAGACAGACGAGTCGAAGAGATTTAGCAGTTGGCAGGAAAAGAGACAGAAGCGCAAGGAGAGAGCCAACTGTGTAACAGCCCCGACAAACCAACTTCACCTGCAGCACCTGTGGAAGAGTCTGTCACTCTAGAATTGGCCTTTTTAGCTATTTCAGGTGCTGCTTCACAAACCACTGACCACCTCTAGGCGTTTACCCATTGTCTCTCGAGACAAGGAGGCCAAAAAGGAAAAGGGAAAAAAAAAGGAGAGTAAGACTATAACATTTACAGGTACAAGGACAAAGATTGTGAAATTTACAATTGCAGAGGCTTACAAGTTCATATATTGTTTTGGTGGTGTGTTGGAGAATTTGCACCTAATCTGTTGCTGTTTTTTCTGAAGTTTCTCCCTTTCTGCATTCAGTTTCTGTTGCTCTGCCTTCAGCCTGCTAATATACTCTGTTGCTTTTCTCAAGATGACTGCTTTTGAGACCTTGTCATTCTTGGAAAGTTCTGTCACCTCATCTCAAAGAACCAACAGACATTGCTTCAACTCATACCTCCTCTGCCTCCTCAGGACATTGCATGTCCATCGCCTTTCCTCATCCTCCATGTCTGAAGGTCTTGGGCTCAAGGTTGAGGACTTGTGGGGAGGATGACTTGGCCTCAAGGAGGTACCTGTCCATTCTGGCTCGTTGTGGTGCAAGTGGTTCTCTAGAGAGAAGAAGTGAAGGCGCAACATAGTTGTGCTGTTGCTCGATGTCCAGAGTGCACCGATTAATGCTGACCAGTGTCTGCGAGTGGGTTCCGGTACTTAGAGATTTCCCCTTGGCAATGCTCCCCCCTGCCAGCCTTTGCTTCTCAGTATTGACAATGTCAATCTCTTTCTCTGAGTCATTGGAGAACAAAGAGACACTACCCATTGACGAAGAACTTTCACCATCTGATTTTGGATCTTCATTCATTTGTTATAGAGTCATAGACTCAGAGAGATACAGCACTGAAACAGGCCCTTTGGCCCACTGTGTCAACCAACAACCACCCATTTATACTAATCCTACATTAATCCCATATTCCCTACCACCTACCTACACTAGGGGCAATTTACAATGGCCAATTTACCTATCAAGCTGCAAGTCTTTGGCTGTGGGAGGAAACCGGAGCACCCGGCGGAAACCCACGCAGACACAGGGAGAACTTGCAAACTCCGCACAGGCAGTAACCAGGCGTCTCTCAGAAGGGGCTGATACGCTCCAAACCAGAATTACAAAGATCCTGGAGGAACTGTGACTCAATGCAGGTACGTTTGGTCTCTTCTGCTGTAATTGGTACCTTGGTGACCCCGTGGATAGTTTTGATGTTGAGGTCCTGGCACGCTGATAGTCCTGTCACTGCTGGTCCACTCGTGTCTGGTAAAATGTTTGTGGTTTCCATGCTGACTTGCCCCATAGCTGCATTGCATTGTTAGTGTGCCACTACAAGGGATGGGTGACCCATTGTATGCAAATAACCTTGCAGTTCTCAGTTGGATCATTGATTTCCAACGACTCCGGTACATATCTTTCAGGATTCAGACTGGTAGGATATTTGCACTAGCGTCAGTGTCAATCATAACCCTGTGTGTGTTTGCCAGCTTTCTTTGGGCACATGATGTTAATGGTAGCAAAAGCTTCCAGTTGTTTGCCTTCATGAACATGATTTGTCAGGTTCACAATGTTGAACACTTGTTGGTCTTTTGGCTGAGAATTGCTTCTCTCTGAGCCTTGTCTCAGGTCTGTTTCTCTGTGGACCTCGTGTATCGGCTTGCCGTTATGAGGAGGCGGTGGCACAGTGGTAACATCACTAGACTAGTAATCCAGAGCCCAGGCTAATGCCACCATGGCCGATGGTGAAATTTGAATTGAAAAAATCTAGTCTAATGGTGACCATGAAACCATTGTTGATTGCTGTAAAAATCCATCTGGTTCACTAATGTCCTTTAGGGAAGGAAATCTGTTGCCCTACCTGGTCTGACCTACATCTGACTTCTGACTCAGCAATGTGATTGACTCTTAAAATGGCCTCTGAAATGGCCTAGCATGCCACTCAGTTCAAGGGCAATTAGAGATGGGCAATAAATGCTGGCTAGCCAGCGACACCCATATCCCACAAATGAATAAAAAAAAGAGGCCTCACGTGCTTTCCTTGCTGCTGTTGCCCTGTTGCTGCACCTGTCTTCTGTTTGCTTGTGTCCTACTGTGACTTCTGGCTGCGTCTTTGGAGCCAGGTTCCTTGCATAGGCAGGCCCAGTGCCCTTTTGTACCACATGCCTTGCACAGGTCTTGAAATGCACGACAACTTCATCGTGAATGGGACCAACCACACTTACCACACAGCTTGCTTGTTCTTTTTGACCTGGTTATCATGCCGACACTGTTGGCTGCATCTCATGCTTGCAGGTGCTGTTGTCCAGCTACAATGGCTTCTAATTTTCTGCCATCTTCCAGCACCGCATCAATGCTGTGGCCTTTCCTTTCCCCCAAGAGGTCTTTCTGAAACGCTTCAACGAGTGTTGAGACAATCACCAGCTCCATTATTTGGTCTGACAGCTCAGTTTCTGAAAAATCATATTCATTGCCCTTACTACGGCATCTACTGATGAACTGATCTACTGATTCTTGTGGCTGTTGCCTGTAGGACATCAATTCCAGGTGGTGAATTCTAAAATTCACTCATAACCGGAGTTGATCTTCTAGCGCTTTCCATATCATTGTGGGATCTTTCTGGTCCTCTTCAGATAAGACAAAGGTATTGATTCTGCGTAATCCCTCATTTCCAACTGCTATTAGTATTTTTACAGCCTGTTTTTCTGGTTCTGCAGTCACTTGGTCTGTAAAGCATAACTGCATTCTCTACTTGGAACCTGGATAGGATATCCATGGCCTTCCAGTTCATGCTGGGAAATTTGGTATCCATCTTCCTGCTATTCTTTTGCTTAAAACTTGCTTTAAGACTTGTTCTATGACTCTGTAACTGAGTCTTTGGGAAAAAAATCTTTCAAGCACTTCAAAGCTTGTTTTTATTTAAACAATAACTCACCTGATTTAATTGCAACCTGTTTTTCTGGGCTCTATCTGCTACAGCTGGAGGTAAGTCCTTTCTTCTGTCTACATTTTGGACCAGTATTTCTGTTGACTTTTCTCTCCAGTGGCTGTAGGAAAGGTTGTTTTCAAAGCTGTTTGACCTGTGCTCTTCAACTTAGACTTTGTCTTCTCACCACAGCTGCCACCATATAATGAATTCATGATGCAACATGAATGAAATGCGTGGAGTCCAGCTGGTTGAAGATCTCAAACAGGTTTATTGCGGCTAAACTATAATACAGTACAGAGATAACTATTTACAGAACCTTACCCTGGGTGTTAAAGTTGCAGAATGACACTGGCTTGTAGTCACATGACTGTGTCCTGGTACTTAGCTCATTAGCGTACTAAAATCTTAAAGGGACATCACTCTTAAAGGCAATCATACAACAGGAAGGAGAATGAAAGTACTGGGGATCTTTAACGATGGGGTACATTTTTAACTTGCAGCCAAATTACAAAACTGGTGTTGGTGATCAGGTGTCCATATAACAGTCACTAATAATCCAAAAGGAAATTCTGGAGAAACTTCTTTATCCAGAGGGTGGTGAGAATGTGAAACTCACTACCACAAGGATTAGTTGATGCAAATAGCATAGATACATTTAAGGGGAAGCTGGATAAACACATGAGGGAGAAAGGAATAGAAGGATTTGTTGATGAGGTGAGATGAAGAGGGATGGGAGGGGGCTTGTGTGGAGCATAACACTGGCACAGACCTATTGGGCTGAATGGCCTGTTTCTGTGCTGCAGAACAAAGAACAAAGAACTGTACAGCACAGGAATAGACCATTCGGCCCTCCAAGCCTGCGCCGATCTTGATGCCTGTCTAAACTAAAACCTTCTGCACTTCCAGGGACCGTATCCCTCTATTCCCATCCTATTCATGTATTTGTCAAGATGCCTCTTAAACGTCTCTATGGTATCTGCTTCCACCACCTCCCCCGGTAGCAAGTTCCAGGCACTCGCCACCCTCTGTGTAAAGAACTTGCCTCGCATATTCCCTCTAAACTTTGCCCCTCGCACCTTAAACCTATGTCCCCTAGTAACTGACTCTTCCACCCTGGGAAAAAGCTTCTGACTATCCACTCTGTCCATGCCACTCACAACTTTGTAAACCTCTATCATGTCGCCCCTCCACCTCCATCGTTCCAGTGAAAACAATCCGAGTTTTTCCAACCTCTCCTCATAGCTAATGCCCTCCAGACCAGGCAACATCCTGGTACCCTCTCCAAAGCCTCCACGTCCTTCTGGTAGTGTGGCGACCAGAATTGCATGCAATATTCTAAGTGTGGCCTAACTAAGGTTCTGTACAGCTGCAGCATGACTTGCCAATTTGTATACTCTATGCCCTGACCGTTGAAGGCAAGCATGCCGTATGCCTTCTTGACTACCTTATCCACCTGCGTTGCCACTTTCAGTGTTTTGTGGACTTGTACGCCCAGATCTCTCTGTCTGTCAATACTGTCAATAAGGGTTCTGCCATTTACTGTATACTTCCCACCTGTATTAGATCTTCCAAAATGCATTACCTCACATTTGTCCGGATTAAACTCCATCTGCCATTTCTCCGCCCAAGTCTCCAACCGATCTATATCCTGCTGCATCCTCTGACAATCCTCATCACTATCCGCAATTCCACCAACCTTTGTGTCGTCTGCAAACTTACTAATCAGACCAGCTACATTTACCTCCAAATCATTTATATATACTACAAACAGCAAAGGTCCCAGCACTGATCCCTACGGAAGACCACTAGTTACAGCCCTCCATTCAGAAAAGCACCCTTCAACTGCTACCCTTTGTCTTCTATGACTGAGCCAGTTCTGTATCCATCTTGCCAGCTCACCTCTGATCCCGTGTGACTTCATCTTTTGTACCAGTCTGCCATGAGGGACCTTGTCAAAGGCTTTACTGAAGTCCATATAGACAACATCCACTGCCCTTCCTTCGTCAATCATCTTTGTCACTTCCTCAAAAAACTCAATCGTTAGTGAGACACAACCACCCCTTCACAAAACCATGCTGCCTCTCGCTAATAAGTTCATTTGTTTCCAAATGGGAGTAAATCCTGTCCTGAAGAATCCTCTCCAATAATTTCCCTACCACTGACGTAAGGTTCACCAGCCTATAATTTCCTGGATTATCCTTGCTACCCTTCTTAAACAAAGGAACAACATTGGCTATTCTCCAGTCCTCTGGGTTCTCACCTGTAGCCAATGAGGATACAAAGATTTCTGCCAAGGCCCCGGCAATTTCCTCCCTTGCCTCCTTCAATATTCTGGGGTAGATCCCATCAGGCCCTGGGGACTTATCTACCTTAATGTTTTGCAAGACGCCCAACACCTCCTCCTTTTTGATAACGACATGACCCAGACTATCTACACTCCCTTCCCTAGGCTCATCATCCACCAAGTCCTTCTCTTTGGTGAATACTGATGCAAAGTACTCATTTAGTACCTCACCCATTTCCTCTGGCTCCACACATAGATTCCCTCCTCTGTCCTTGAGTGGGCCAACCCTTTCCCTGGTCACTCTCTTGCTCTTTATATGCGTATAAAAAGCCTTGGGATTTTCCTTAATCCTGTTTGTCAATTACTTTTCATGACCCCTTTTAGCCTTCCTGACTCCTTGCTTAAGTTCCTTCCTACTTTCTTTATATTCCTCAAGGGCTTCGTCTGTTCCCAGCCTGCTAGCCCTTACGAATGCTTCCTTTTTGTTTTTGACTAGGCTCACAATATCCCTCGTTACCCAAGGTTCCCGAAACCTGCCAAACTTATCCTTCTTCCTCACAAGAACATGCTGGTCCTGGATTCTAATCAACTGACGTTTGAAAGACTCCCACATGTCAGATGTTGATTTACCCTCAAACAGCCGTCCCCAATCTAAATTCTTCAGTTCCTGCCCAATTTAGCACCTTCACCCGAGAACTACTCTTATCCTTATCCACAAGTACCTTAAAACTTATGGAATTATGGTCACTGTTCCCGAAATGCTCCCCTACTGAGACTTCGACCACTTGGCTGGGCTCATTCCCCAATACCAGGTCCAATACGGCCCCTTCCCTAGTTGGACTATCTACATATTGTTTCAAGAAGCCCTCCTGGATGCTCCTTACAAATTCTGTCCCATCCAAGCCCCTAGCACTAAGTGAGTCCCACTCAATATAGGGGAAGTTAAAATCACCCACCACTACAATCCTCTTACCTTTACATCTTTCCAAAATCTATCTACATATCTGCTCCTCTACCTCCCGCTGGCTGTTGGGAGGCCTGTAGTAAACCCAGGGAGGCCAGTAGTAGACTCGATGTAATAATATGAAAAAATTTTAAAATTGCTGTATTATTTGAAAATCCAAGGTGTTAAATAAAGGAGCAGGAGGAAAATTGTGCAAAGGTACCACAATATGTGCAGGGTCAATAATTGCTTAAACCTGTCCAAAAGTGTCCTTGATTATTGGTCACTTCTCAATGATTTTCAAGTTTGCCTTAACAAAATCTACAATAAAAAGAAAGGCAGACTTGCATTTCTATAGTACCTTTCACAACTTCAGGACATCAGAGAGAATCCCTTCTCTTCTTTGAAATAGCGCCATGGGACTTTTATGTCCACCTGAGTGGGCAGACAAAGCCTCAGTTCAACATCTTATCTGAAAGATGGCACCTCTGACAGTGCAGCTGACACTGGTACTGACAGCCTAGATTATGTGCAAAAGCCTCTGGAGTGGGACTTAAACTCACAATCTTTGGATGCAGGAGCAAGTGTGCTACCCACTAAAGCACAGCTGACACTAAGTCTTACCACAGCCATTGTTAGTTGGTTTGGCAGGGTCCACTATAAATATTTATTTTTAGGGTAAACCCTTTTCTTCTGCTTTATTCTGTTGACGGCTGATAATTTTGAGTTTGTTTTAAGAATGTTGCTTTCTTGTTCTGCTTCATTCTGTCGACGGTGCAGAATTGAATGCTTATTCTTAGATTGCCGATTGGTCCAACTGGTGAAGAATCTTAAGAATGGGGAATTTTTCTGTGACCCTCATGGGTGTATTGCAGTTTCTAGTCGCTGAGCAACTAATCAAAATCATAGATTTTATTAGCAATCTACAATTGAAGAGTGAATACCGCAGATTACTCAGTCAGTGCAACCACATTAAGTACAACAACTTGCATTTATATAGCACTTTTAACAAAATAAAATATCCCAAGAGGTGTTACAGGAGGATTATCAAACAGAATTTGACCCCGAGCCACATCAGGAGGTATTAGGACAGGCAATCAAAAGCTTAGTCCAAGAGGTAGGTTTTAAAGAGAGTTTGAAAGGAGGGAAGTGAGGTAGAGAGGTAGAGACGTTTAAGGAGGGAATTCCTGAGTTTAGGGCCCAGGCAGCTGAAGGAACAGTCACCCAACGGTGCAGTGATTTAAACTGTGGAAGACAGAATTGGAAGTGCTCAGAGATCTCGGAGGGTTGTAGGGCTGGAGGACAGAGATAGGGAGGGAGTGAGGGATTTGAACACGAGAATGAAAATTTTTAAATCGACACGTTTCCGGATCAGGAGCCAGTGTAGGTCAGTGAGAACAGGGAGAACAGGACTTGCTGCAAGTGACCTAATGGTGACCTCAACTCACGTCCAGCAAGTATTCATCCCAGGGACCGAGCCTGTCAACATTTACCTTATAAGGTAATATGTAACAGTGTAAAAATTATATAATAATTGTATAATAGTTGATCAATAATACACACTTAATGCCACTGTGAGATTGAATTCAATATAGTTGTGGGCTGGAACCAGAAAATTACCATGAAAACTGCCAGATTGTTGTAAAAACCCAACTGGTGAATTAACTCCCATCAGAGAGTGGAACCTGCTGCCCTTAGCCTCTGGTTTACATTTCGACAGCACGTTCCAAACTTGCGCCTCTACCACTTCAAAAGACAAGGGTAGCAGACACCTGGGAACATCACCACCTGGAAGTTCCACTCCAAGTCACACACCATCCTGACTTGGAAATATATTGTCATTCGTAATCAGTGGGTCAAACCCCCTAGGACACCCTCCCTAACAGTACTGTGGGTGTACCTACAGCACATGGACTGCAGCGGTTCAAAAAGGAGGCTCACCACCACCTTCTCAAGGGCAATTAGGGATAGGTAATAAATGTTGGTCTAGCCAGCGAGGCTCACATCCCAAGAAAGAAAAAAAAACATTCAATAAAAGTCAGCAAGAGTATGGTGACTCATAATCGTTTTTCTCAAGGGCAACACATTTAATAATTGCACTGGATCCCAGTTTCAGGAAGATCCCAGTGCTTGCAAGCAGACGCAGAAGGAGCATCGGTTTAATGTCTCATCAGAAAAACGGCACCTCCAACAGTGCAACACTCCCTCAGCTTTGCTGTGGTTTTACATCTATTAATATGTCCAGATTCCCACTGTCCATTCCTAGCAGTCAAAACTCTTCTCCCACTGGTAAGCTGAAGACACAGAATTTATCCACAGATCGTGAGGGGGTTGTGGGGCTGGAGGAGAAAACAGAAATAAGAAAGGGCTGAGACCATGGAGGGATTTGAAAACAACGATGAGAGTTTTAAAATCGAGGCATTGCTGGACCGGGAACCAATGTAGTTCAACGAGCGGGGGCAGGGGGGGAAGGTAATGGCTGAACAGGATTTGGGACAATGTAACATGATACAACAGCAAAATAATAATAGTGTTCAAGGTGCATTGTGAAGTTCCCTGACATGTAAATTCTAATAAAGTAGTTAGGCAGAAGGGGATTCTCCATTCATCTGCTTCACTTTTTAAACAGTACCATACTGTAAACAAAAGATAGGGGTGTTTCATGGAAATCCCCACACCTTTTCATCCCAGTGATGTTCACCTTCCCAAACATTTCCACAGGTATGCTTCTGCAACATTAACAAATAAATACAGCAACTTCCATCTGACCTGCTTCCTCTTTTACTGAAGGATTGCTACTCCCTGTTAGCAGCTTCAGGCCTTTACTCCAAGATGTCAACACTCAGATCACTTCATCTGTACACACTACACGTTCCTCTGGCAGATTTTGTGCCGTTTCTTTTCGAACATTCTGGGGCATTATTCTTGCAGAATTTTATTGCCATCTCTTTTTAACATTCCCCTCCACTTTAGCAATAATATTTTCTTTTAAAAAGGAAAGTATGTGTGTTTTTATAGCGCCTTTCGTGAGCTCAAAACATCCCAAAGCCTTCTCTTAGACAGAGTTTGGAATGTCAAATTATCCAACACAAACTTTTGTTAAAGCAGAGTCCACAAATTCTTCCAAAATGGAATTCGATAGTTACCTGAAGATGAAGAAAATTAAAGATTATAAGGAGCGAATAAGAGAGTGAGATTAGACATGGTGGATCAGGGAAAAACATCAGCAGCACAGTTGGACTGAATGATCAGTTTCTCTGCTGGAATATTCTATGAGAATCTAATATACTCTTGCATCTATGTATCACCTTTACCGCAGCAAGAGGCGCAAGGCGTATCACAGAAGCATTATCAGACAAAAACTGACACCAAGCCAAAGAAGATGATCTTAGGGACAGGTGACTAAAGGCTTGGTCAAATAATTAGGTTTTTAAGATGCATCTTAAAGGAGCAGAGAGAATGAGAGAGTTGGAGAGGTTTAGCGAGGGAATTCCAGAGCTCAGGGCCCCAGCAGCGGAAAGCGTGGGCTCCAATTGCGGGGCAAAGAGAGTGGGGGAGGAGCAAGATGCCAGGATTGGAGGAACACAGAGATATGGAGTGTTGTTAAGTCTCTTATTCAATTCCTTGCTACTGTAGTTGTGTGATAAGCTTTGTTGCCGATGGAACTACAATATGAAAAACTACTTCAGTGAGAAACAGCCAAGGAATGAGTAATAATTTGAGTAAAAATTAGGACACAGGTTTAAGGTAATCGGCTAAGGAAGCTGTGGGTGGGGAGGTAGAAGATGAGGAAACAATTTTTTACGCAGCGAGTTGTTGTGATCTGGAACGCGCTGCCTGAAAGGGCGGTGGAAGCAGATTCAATAGTAACTTTCAAAAGGAACTTAGATAAATACTTGAAAAGGAGAAATTTGCAGGGCTATGGAGAAAAGGCATGGGAGTGGGAATAATTAGCTAGCCTTTCAAAGAACCAACCCATGCACGATGAGCCGAATGGCCTCCTTCTGTGCTGTATGATTCTATGAACAATATAAGAAAATGCCTACATGTGCTCTTATGTCCCTTTGTGTCTTCAATTGCCCTTTATGCATGGGCCCTAACAGGATTCAGGATGCATTTGATAAACTATTTTGACAGTTAAAAAGTGAAGGGTATTTTTCAAAATGCAGAAGTGAAATGTATTGTGGTAAAACACAGTTATCTCTTACAGAACAAAAAAAAAAGAGGCTGGGCAATTGGAATATACTTCTTGTTTTACAAGTGGAAGTTTTTTTTACATGAATTAATAGTTGTTCAATGAGCAACAGGTGCTAACTCTGCCCATAGGGTTTCAGCAGGTTCGCTCTTTTGATCAGTTTTTATTTTTCCCCTAATTTTTTCTCAGACGCAGGGATCACAGAATTGTTAAACCATTGAAGGAGGCCATTCGGCCCGTCGTGTCTGCACTAGCTCTCCGAAAGAACAAGTCACCTAGTGCCACTTCCCTGCCTTCTCCCTGTAGCCCTGCACATTCTTCCCTTTCAGATCACAATCCACAGACCATAATCCATGCTACGAAAGTGCATTAGTACTAAAGTACTAAGCTACGACATTGCTTGAAGTGTTGACCACCTTGTGTGGGACTGCAGTCATGTGTAGGCCAGAGTCGGGAAAGGGAGGCACTGGTTTTTCCTCCTTCCCTGGGGTGGGCTTTCTTAGTAGGAATTGTTAAGTCTATGCAAGTGATTTTAAGGGGTGGATTTTCCAGGCCCCATGCAGAGGGCATTGAAGGAGGGGGACAGCTGGGAAAATAGGGGGGGAGCCACATCCTCGACACATTCCCACATCCAGGCAGACATTCCCGGGGCAGACTGGGACCAGGATAGACTGCCCGCTCCACTGAGGCGGGCATCCAATTAGGGCAATTAAAGCCCCACTTAGGGACCATTTTGCAATAGCACCTGTATTTTCCCATCATTGGAGTGACCCCGCCACCCACCCCCCCCGGCCACCTCTGTGTGCGGAGCTTGCCAGCTCATTGGAGGCAGCCTCCCAGTGGCAGGCCAGGGGGTCATCGATGCCTCCTTTAAATCTCCTCCTCCCAGAGCTGCGGGGATCATCAAGCCACAGCCATGGAGGGTGGTGGGGGTGGGGGGGGGGGTCACCCTCCATAATGATGCCTGGCAGATGTGGCCACACCTACTTTGAACAATTTTAGAAGTCCTCAGAGGGCCCCTCCATCTTGAAGTGCCGTCACTGTCTCCCACCTACTCTGGCAGTGCCCATCTCTCCTGGTGGAGCTGCGGCCACCTACAGCCTTGGAGGATCCAACTGGCCCTCCCGCCTGAGCAGCCCACTGGGCATCCCTAATTGGATGGGGCTCCCAGAGGCGACCAGTTGGGAATGACGGCGCAGGCGGGCGGGACTTGGGCACAATGAGGGTGTTGGGACCTCACATGTGGCCCCAACGTCCCCTGGAAAATACAGCCCTAAGAGTCAAGCATGTTGGCATCCCAGGTTCCACTATTCTGTATTAGTTTATCCTCCTGAAATCGGCTCAATCAGCGTTAAACAGATTTCACACTTTGAAGCCCAAGTTAGGTTGAGCATAAATTGCATTTCAGTGATTAGAATTCGAACATTAGAATTAGAACATTACAGCGCAGTACAGGCCCTTTGGCCCTCGATGTTGCGCCGACCTGTGAAACCATCTGACCTACACTATTCCATTTTCATCCATATGTCTATCCAATGACCACTTAAATGCCCTTAAAGTTGGCGAGTCTACTACTGTTGCAGGCAGGGCGTTCCACGCCCCTACTACTCTCTGAGTAAAGAAACTACCTCTAACATCTGTCCTATATCTATCACCCCTCAACTTAAAGCTATGTCCCCTCGTGTTTGCCATCACCATCCGAGGAAAAAGACTCTCACTATCCACCCTATCTAACCCTCTGATTATCTTATATGTCTCTATTAAGTCACCTCTCCTCCTCCTTCTCTCCAACGAAAACAACCTCAAGTCCCTCAGCCTTTCCTCGTAAGATCTTCCCTCCATACCAGGCAACATCCTAGTAAATCTCCTCTGCACCCTTTCCATAGCTTCCACATCCTTCCTATAATGCGGTGACCAGAACTGCACGCAATACTCCAGGTGCGGTCTCACCAGAGTTCTGTACAGCTGCAGCATGACATCGTGGCTCCGAAACTCGATCTCCCTACTAATAAAAGCTAACGCACCATATGCCTTCTTAACAGCCCTATTAACCTGGGTAGCAACCTTCAGGGATTTATGCACCTGGACACCAAGATCTCCCTGTTCATCTACACTACCAAGAATCTTCCCATTAGCCCAGTACTCTGCATTCCTGTTACTCCTTCCAAAGTGAATCACCTCGCACTTTTCCGCATTAAACTCCATTTGCCATCTCTCAGCCCAGCTCTGCAGCCTATCTATGTCCCTCTGTACCCTACAACATCCTTCGGCACTATCCACAACTCCACCGACCTTAGTGTCATCCGCAAATTTACTAACCCACCCTTCTACACCCTCTTCCAGGTCATTTATAAAAATGACAAACAGCAGTGGCCCCAAAACAGATCCTTGCGGTACACCACTAGTAACTAAACTCCAGGATGAACATTTGCCATCAACCACCACCCTCTGTCTTCTTTCAGCTAGCCAATTTCTGATCCAAAGGTCTAAATCACCTTCAACCCCATACTTCCGTATTTTCTGCAATAGCCTACCATGGGGAACCTTATCAAACGCCTTACTGAAATCCATATACACCACATCCACTGCTTTACCCTCATCCACCTGTTTGGTCACCTTCTCGAAAAACTCAATAAGGTTTGTGAGGCACGACCTACCCGTCACAAAACCGTGCTGACTATCGCTAATGAACTTATTCTTTTCAAGATGATTATACATCCTGTCTCTTATAACCTTTTCCAACATTTTACCCACAACCGAAGTAAGGCTCACAGGTCTATAATTACCAGGGCTGTCTCTACTCCCCTTCTTGAACAAGGGGACAACATTTGCTATCCTCCAGTCTTCCGGCACTATTCCTGTCGACAATGACGACATAAAGATCAAGGACAAAGGCTCTGCAATCTCCTCCCTAGCTTCCCAGAGAATCCTAGGATAAATCCCATCTGGCCCAGGGGACTTATCTATTTTCACACTTTCCAAAATTGATAACACCTCCTCCTTGTGAACCTCAATCCCATCTAGCCTAGTAGCCTGAATCTCAGTATTCTCCTCGACAACATTTTCTTTCTCTACTGTAAATACTGACGCAAAATATTCATTTAACACTTCCCCTATCTCCTCTGATTCCACACACAACTTCCCACTACTATCCTTGATTGGCCCTAATCTAACTCTAGTCATTCTTTTATTCCTGATATACCTATAGAAAGCCTTAGGGTTTTCCCTGATCCTATCCGCCAATGACTTCTCGTGTCCTCTCCTTGCTCTTCTTAGCTCTCCCTTTAGATCCTTCCTGGCTAGCTTGTAACTCTCAAGCGCCCTAACTGAGCCTTCACGTCTCATCCTAACATAAGCCTTCTTCTTCCTCTTGACAAGTGCTTCAACTTCTTTAGTAAACCACGGCTCCCTCGCTCGACAACTTCCTCCCTGCCTCACAGGTACATACTTATCAAGGACACGCAGTAGCTGCTCTTTGAATAAGCTCCACATTTCGATTGTTCCCATCCCCTGCAGTTTCCTTCCCCATCCTACGCATCCTCTTTAACACTGGATCAAAAAACAGCACATCCACAAAACTGGTCATGCCACCAAATTGAAATAACAAGCATTTCAAGCTTCCACTGATTGCACTCATTTGTGTCCTTTTTTTATTCATTCATGGGATGTGGGCGTCGCTGGCCATGCCAACATTTACTGCCCATCCCTCACTGTCCTTGAGAAAGTGGTGGTGAGGTGCCTTCTTGAACCGCTGCAGTCCATTTGGGGTAGGTTCACCCACAGTGCTGTCAGGAAGGGAGTTCCAGGATTTTGACCCAGCGACAGTGAAGGAACGGCGAAATAGTTCCAAGTCAGGATGGTGTGTGACTTGGAGGGGAACTTGCAGGTGGTGATGTTCCCATGCATTTGCTGCCCTTGTCTTTCTAGGTGGAAGAGGTCGCGGGTTTGGATGGTGCTGTCTAAGGAGCGTTGGTGCTTGCTGCATCTTGTAGATGGTACACACTGCTGCCACTGTGCGTCGGTGGTGGAGGGAGTGAATGTTTGTAGATGAGGTGCCAATCAAGCGGGCTGCTTTGTCCTGGATGGTGTCGAACTTCTAGAGTGTTGTTGGAACTGTAGCTATCCAGGCAAGTGGAGAGTATTCCATCACACTCCTGACTTGTGTCTTGTAGATGGTGGACAGGCTTTGGGGAGTCAAGAGGTGAGTTACTCGCCACAGGATTCTCAGCCTCTGACCTGCTCTTGTAGCCACGGTATTTATATGGCTACTCCAGTTCAGTTTCTGGTCAATGGTAGCCCCCAGGATGTTGATAGTGGGGGATTCAGCGACACTAATGCCGTTGAATGTCAAGGGGAGATGGTTAGATTCTCTCTTGTTGGAGATGGTCATTGCCTGGCACTTGTGTGGCGCAAATGTTACTTGCCACTTATCAGCCCAAGCCTGGATATTGTCCAGGTCTTGCTGCATTTTTACATGGACTGCTTCAGTATTTGAGGAGTCAAAAATGATGCTGAGCATTGTGCAATCATCACCGAACATCCCCACTTCTGACCTTATGATTGAAGGCAGGTCATTGCTGAAGCAGCTGAAGATGGTTGGGCCTAGGACACTATCCTGAGGAACTCCTGCAGTGATGTCCTGGAGCTCAGATGATTGACCTCAAACAACCACGACCAGCTTCCTTTGCGCTAGGTATGACTCCAACTAGCTGAGGGTTTTCCCCCTGATTCCCATTGACTCCAGTTTTGCTAGGGCTCCTTGATGCCATACTTGGTCAAATGCTGCCTTGATGTCAAGGAGAGTCACTCTCATCTCACCTCTTGAGTTCAGCTCTTTTGTCCATGTTTGAACCAAGGCTGTAATGAGGTCAGGAGCTGAGTGGCCCTGGCAGAACCCAAACTGAGCGTCACTGAGCAGGTTATTGCTAAGCATGTGCCGCTTGATGGCACTGTTGATGACATCTTGCATCACTTTACTGATGATTGAGAGTAGGCTGATGGGGCGGTAATTGGCCGGGTTGGACTTGTCCTGCTTTTTGTGTACAGGACATAACTGGGCAATTTTCCACATTGCAGGGTAGATGCCAGTGTTGTAGCTGTACTGGAACAGCTTGGCTAGGGGCGCGGCAAGTTCAGGAGCACAGGTCTTCAGTACTATTGCCAGAATATTGTCAGGGCCCAAAGCTTTTGCTGTATCCAATGCCTTCAGTTGTTTCTTGATATCACACGGAGTGAATCGAATTGGCTGAAGTCTGGCATCTGTGATGCTGGGGACTTCAGGAGGAGGCCGAGATTGATCATCAACTCGGCACTTCTGGCTGAAGATTGTTGCAAATGCTTCAGCCTTATCTTTCGCACTGATATGCTAGTCTCCCCCATCATTGAGGATGGGGATATTTGTGGAGCCGCCTCCTCCAGTTAGTTGTTTACTTGTCCACCACCATTCACAGCTAGATGTGGCAGGACTGCAGAGCTTAGATCTGATCCGTTGGTTATCGGATCGCTTAGCTCTGTCTATCGCATGCTGCTTACGCAGTTTGGCACGCAGATAGTCCTGTGTTGTAGCTTCACCAGGTTGACATCTCATTTTGAGGTATGCCTGGTGCTGCTTCTGGCATGTCCTCCTGCACTCTTCATTGAACCAGGGTTGGTCTCCTGGCTTGATGGTAATGGTAGAGTGGGGGATATGCCGGGCTATGTGGTTACAGATTGTGGTTGAGTACAATTCTGCTTCTGCTGATGGCCCACAGCGCCTCATGGATGCCCAGTTTTGCATTGCTAGATCTGTTCAAAATCTATCCCATTTAGCACGGTGGTAGTGCCACACAACACAAAGGAGGGTATCCTCAATGTGAAGGCAGGACTTCGTCTCCACAATGACTGTGCGGTGGTCACTCCTACCAATACTGGCATGGACAGAAGCATCTGCGGCAGGCAGATTGGTGAGGATGAGGTCAAGTATGTTTTCCCCTCTTGTTGGTTCCCTCACCACCTGCCGCAGACCCAGTCTAGCAGATATTTCCTTTAGGACTCGGCCAGCTCGGTCAGTAGTGGTGCTACCGAGCCACTGTTGATGATGGACATTGAGGTCCCCCACCCAGAGTCCATTCTGTGCCCTTGCCACCCTCAGTGCTTCCTCCAAGTGGTGTTCAACATGGAGGAGTACTGACTCATCAGCTGAGGGAGGGCGGTAGGTGGTAATCAGCAGGAGGTTTCCTTGTTCATGTTTGACCTGATGCCATGAGACTTCATGGGCTCTGGAGTCGGTGTTGAGGACTCCCAGGGCCGCTCCCTCCCTACTGTACACCACTGTTCCGCCACCTCTGCTGGGTCTGTCCTGCCGGTGGGACAGGACATACCCGCGGATGGTGATGGCAGTGTCTGGGACATGGTCTGTCAGGTACGATTCCATGAGTATGACTATGTCATGCTGTTGCTTGACTAGTCCCTGGGACAGCTCTCCCAACTTTGGCACAAGCCCCTAGATGTCAGTAAGGAGGACTTTGCAGGGTCGACAGGGCTGGGTTTGCCATTGTCGTTTCCGGTGCCTAGGTCGATGCCAGGTGGTCCGTCCAGTTTCATTCCTTTTTATTGACTTCGTAGTGGTTAGATACAACTGAGTGGCTTGCTAGGCCATTTCAGAGGGCATGTAAGAGTCAACCACATTGCTGTGGGTCTGGACATTACTCTTAAAGGCAATCATACAACATTGTCTATCACATTTGAGGAAGCTCTTCAAATTTAGCTCCGTTTTTTTTAAGCAATCAGGCACTCTTCACCATCTTATAAAAGTTTTTAAATATTAAATAATATTTAATGTACTGAGAAACTGGCTACTGTACACCAATGAAAGTAGTAAATGGTTTGGTATGTTTTTTTAAAGTTATTTTCAGTGAATTTAAAGCAGGTTACTCACAGATGGAGGACTGGACACCCTTATTAAAAATGCTTATTTTTGGTGAAAAACCCATTTTCAGCTGTATTAATAAAACTGCAGCTGGTAGTTTTCATCTCTGTGGATTACAGTACCTTCCCTTTCGTGCTCACGTATCCATACTCTTCGGCCTTCATTCAGTTTCGGTAAGTCTCTGACATGAAACCTTTTGTTGTAATTTCGAGTTTGTTGCCTTCTATAAGAGCTTTCCTGGTCTCTTACTCTCTCGTAGTCCTGGGCATTCAATCCTGGAAGCAAATTTTTAGGCAAAACAGGAAATTGTGTTATCTTCCTGCCCATCAGTAACTCTGCAGGTGATAGACAATGTTGTATGATTGCCTTGAAGAGTGATGTCCCTTTACGATCTCAGAATGCTAATGAGCTAAGTATCAGGATGTAGTCATGTCACTACAAGCCGGAGTCACTCAGCAACTGTAACACCTAGAGGAAGGTTCTGTTAATAATTTGCACTGTACTGTACATACTAGTTTAGCTGTTAATAAACCTGTTAGAGATCTTTAACAAACTGTACTCCATGCATCTCATTTATGTTGCATCAGACAACATAAAGAACTCATTGCATGGTGGCAGCTGTGGTGAAAAGACAAAGTGTAAGTTGAAGACCACAGGTAAAACAGCTTTGAAAATGTCCCGTCCTACAGCTAAAAGAGGGAACGTTCAAAAGAAATATTGGCCTGAAAAGTGGAAAGAAGAAAGAACCTACCTCCAGCTGTAGAAGACAGAGCGCAGAACAACAGGCTGAAAATAAATTCCTGCGATCGGGTGAGTCATTGTGCTGACGGGCGAGGGATACTAGTTTAAAAAAACAAGCTTTGAAGTGGTTAAAAGATTGATTTTTTACATAGGCTCCATGGGAGAGAGGGGAAAAAAAGGGGAAAACCTGATTCCTC
Source organism: Heterodontus francisci (assembly GCF_036365525.1). Taxonomy (NCBI): domain Eukaryota; kingdom Metazoa; phylum Chordata; class Chondrichthyes; order Heterodontiformes; family Heterodontidae; genus Heterodontus; species Heterodontus francisci. The sequence continues at coordinate 5,899,797 of NC_090388.1, forward strand.
TCTCAGGCTGATTGAAGTCGGTGCTATTACAAGAGGTGTCCAATAGCAAAAAGCATGGGAAAACCTGGGAAACTGCAAAGTCTCCATTCACACAGCCAAAGCTAAAAAAATTAAACCACTCAAGCGTGAAGAACAGTCTCCATTCACCAGCCACAGTTAAAAACCCCATCATTAAACCTCTTGAGTGTGAAGAATGTAAACAAACTCTGGCAAAAAAGCAACTGAACTGCCTGTTGAACAGCTGTGTAAACAGACAAGCTTAAGTGCAACAAGCAAAATAAATACAGAACACTATCAAACACCTGCTACTCTCCATCAAAGCAGCTAGTCTAAATAACAGAGAATTTCTTAAAGGGGAAACAAGTTTTAAGCAAAACAACAGCAGAAAGCAGAAATATATCAACTTTCCCCGCATGACCTAGAAGGCCATTGATATTCCATCTGAGTTCAAAATTTTTAAACAAAAAGTGCAGTTATGCTTCACAAAGCAAATGATTGTAGAACCAGAGAAGTAAGTTTTAAAAATACTGATAGTAGTTGGAAATGAAGGGTTATACAGAATCAATACCTCTGGCTTATCTGATGAGGACCAGAAAGATCCTACAAAGATATGGAAAGTGCTAGAAGATCAGCTCCGGTTGAGAGTGAATTTTAGAATTCACCGCCTGAATTTGATGTTCTACAGGCAACAGCCATAGGACTCTTGGGGAAAAACAAAGGTCACAGCATTGATGCACTGCTAGAAGATGGCAGAAAATACGAAGCCTTTGTAACTAGATAATAGCATCTGCAAGCACAAGATGCAGCCAACAATATCGGCACGATAACCAGGTCGAAAAGAGCAAGCAAGCTTACCGGAAAATTGTCCTGCATTTCAAGATCTGTGCAAGACGTGCAAAAGGACACCATGCCCACCAATGCAAGAAATCTGGCTCCAAAGACGCAGCCAGAAGTCACAATAGGACACAAACAAACAGATAACGGGTGCAGCAACAGGGCAACAGCAGGAAGGAATGTGCCAGAGACCTGTATAAACGCAAGCCGATACATGAAGCCCTCAGTGAAACAGACCTGAGACAAGACTCAGAGAGGAGTGATTCTCAGCCAGAAGACAAGCAGCTGTTTCACATTGTGAACCTGACACATCACGTGGATGAAGTCAAATAACTGGAAGCTTTTGCTACCATTAACATCATGTGCCCAAAGAAAGCTGACAAACAAACACTCAGGGTTAAGATTGACACCAGAGCTAATGCAAATATCCTAACAGTCTGAATCCTGAAGGATATGTACTGGAGTCATTGGAAATCAATAATACAACCGACAACTGCAAAGTTATCTGCATACAATGGGCCTCCCATCCCTTGCAGTGGCACACTGCAGCTATGGGAAGTCGGCATGGAAACCACAAATATTCTACCTGGTAGACATGAGTGGACCAGCAGTGGCAGGACTACCATCGTGTAAGGACCTCAACATCATAACTATCCACGAGGTTACCAAGGTGCCCATTACAGCAGAAGAGACCAAGGGTACCCGCATTGTTTCAGTCCACGACCTACAACAAATGTACCCGGACAGGTTCGAAGCCATAGGAGATTTCAAAGGCAATGCCATACTGCACCTCAGAGAGGCCACAATTCCAACAATCAAACCTCCCAGAAACTGCAGCGTGCACATACAAGAAAAGCTTAAGTGAAAGTTAGATGACATGGAATGCAATGGCATCATCCGTCATGTTCATCATCACACAGACTGGTGCAGCTAAATTATGTGCGTACTGAAGAATGATGGAGCAATCAGGGCTTGTCTAGATCCGAGGCATCTAAACCTCTCCCTAAAGAGATGGCCCCACAAGATTCCGACATTAGAGGAATTGAATCCCAAGTTTACAGGAGCCAAATTCTTCACCAAGTTGGATGCTAAACATGAATGGAGATGACTTTATCTTAGTCACCGATTATTTATCCAAATTTCCAATTGTCAGGCAGGTAAAAGACACTTCAAGCACGTTTGTCACAGACACATTGAGTGCCATATTCAGTCTATTCGGTGCACCTGAACAAATTATTTCGGACAATGGGCTATAGTATAGGGGCGGACCTTTCAAAGATATGTGCACCAAGTGGGGCGTAAACCATGTGACATCCTCATCACCTTACCCTAAATCTAATGGTCTTGCCGAGTGAATGGTTTGCACAGTCAAATCACTTATCCTGAAGTGTATGACAACAAAACAAGATTTTCATGTTGCCATGCTCCACCTCAGAACTACACCTTTGGATATGGGCTTACCGTCACTAGCAGAGATCATGTTTGGCAGACAAGTGCGAACGACTCTACCAAGCCATCATCCGTCCAAATTCTCCGAGATGCAGGAGACACTGCTCGAAAAACAAGGGAGAATGAAGATGGTGCACGACCGACACACAGGGGCAGAACTACTTCAGCTACACGTAGGACAAAATGTCAGGGTCATACACCCCACAATGAGAACATGGTTACCTGCAGAGGTATCCAAAGTATGCAGTGAGTCTAGGCCGTACGCGATTACAACATCTAGTGGAGCAGTGTTGAGAAGGAACCAAAGCCAATTAAGAGAAGTGTGCAATACTCCAATTGTACACAGTGGACTCGAAAGAACACACTCTGATGATGCTGGTGTGATGGAACAACAGGACACCAACCAACACATTGACAACAGCCAAGGGTTAAATCCATATCCCCAGAAGGTTATACTATGACCAGATCTGGAAGGGTTGTCAAACCACCAAAACAATATATAAAGACTTTTAAGCTTCTATACTTGTAAATTTTATAATCTATATCCTGTATAACTAATTTTGATGTTATATAATTTTTTGTGTTTTTACTTGTAGTGTACAAGACTTATCTTTGGAAAGAAAGGAGATGTTGTGTGCCTGCCTTTTAGAGTGATGTCCCTTTAAGATCTCAGTATGCTAATGAGCTAAGTGCCAGGATGTAGTCATGTGACTCTGCAACTGTAACACCTAGAGGAAGGTTCTGTAAATAGTTTGCTCTATATTGCACATACTAGTTTAGCTGTTGATAAACATGTTAGAGATCTTCAACAAACTGGACTTCACGCCTCTCATTTATGCTGCATCAAATAACATAAAGAATTCATTACAGTCCACACATCAATGGTGTAGATCGATAAATTAGAAGTGAGGTTGGAAGATCTTCATTCTTCTTCAAGAAGGACTTTATGATTCTTACACCTCTCTCCACTTCACCATTCCACTGTGGATACCATGATGAACTTGTGAGATGCTGAAATCCCATTCTTGTCGCAAACTATGTGAAATATTCATTCACAAACTGAGGTCCGTTGTCAGACAATACTCGTCAGTGATACCATGTGTCGCAAAGATGTCTTGTAGGACTCTTGTAACTGCTTCAGTTGTAGTTGAATACAACTTTCTCACTTCTATCCACCTTGAGAAATAATCAATGATAATTATGTAGGGGTTCCCATTGACCATGAACAAATCCATACCGAGACGTTGCCATGGTCGGTCAGAAATTGAGCAGTTAACAGAGGTTCATGCTGATCTGGTATTTGTATTGCACAGATCTGACAGTTTTGGATCAAATGCTCAATGTCTTTGGATATTCCTGGCCACCACACTGATGATTGTGCCCTTGTTCTGCACTTTGTTATTCCCATATGGCCTTGATGTAGGCATTCTAAGATAGCTGAAATCAGTGAACTGGGAACGACTAGTCATTATAAACTAGCTAATTGTCAATGATTGTGAAGTATTTTCTATATTCATAGAAAGTTTTCATTGTTTCCCCACGAGGATGTTCTCGTGGCCACCCTTGTGTGCAATACTGATCATGCGAATACACTCCTTTTTGAGCTTGACAAATTTCTTGCAATTTCTGTATACTTGCTGGCCAATTTTGTGCAGTATACTGCGAATATGACTCGATTTCATGTACAAAATTCACATCTTGTGTCGGATGGTCTACCGTCGCTCTTGATAGGACATCAGCAGACATTTGCATCTTTTCCAGGACATATGCTGTCTCATACCTTTAGTTCATCAGTCTTAAACAAAATCTTTGGATTCTTGGAGGCATTTTTGTGATCTCCTTTTCATCCAACAAAGAAACCAATGGTTTATGGTCTGTCTCGATGATGACTCTCAATCCTACAATATAATTAGAAAACATCTCACATGCCCATGTGACGGCAAGTGCTTCATTTCCAATTACCCCATACCTTGTCGCTGTGTCAGACAAAGCTCTAGATGTGTAGTATATTAGTCTGTGAGAACCATCAGGTTGCTCCTGGAAAAGGACTGCCCCTAACCCTGTGGAGGAGGCGTCTGCTGCTATTGTCATTGGTAGTGTAGGGTTATAGTGTGCCAAGATGTCCGGTGATATAAGCATTTCTTTAATCTTCTGGTATGCTTGTTCTTTGTGTGAACTCCAACACCACACTTGCTCTTTTTTGAGAAGTTGACTTAGCGGTTCTGTTACCTGTGCTAAATGAGGTAAAAACTTAGCTAATTGATTCACCATTCCCAGGAATCCTTGGAGTTGCTGAGTGGAAGTAGGAGTAGGGAATTCTGTAATGGCCTGTGTTTTCTGTGGAGCTGCCATTACACGTTTACTGTTCATTATGTGTCCCAGGAAATAAATTGAAGTCTTGGAAAATTCACACTGCTCGTTCAGAGTTAGCCCTGCTTCTTGACATCATTGTAGAACCACTGGAATTCTTTGGTCATGTTCCTCTACTGTCCGCCCATGTACCAGGATGTCATCCATGTGACAAATAGCTCCATTGAGCCCTTCTAAAATGCTAGACAGAGATCTTTGGAAAATTTCTGATTCAGAAGTTATTCCAACTGTAACCGATTGAAACAAAACCTCCCGAAAGATGTTATAAATGTGGTTAGTTATCTTGACCATGTGAGCCGCATGGAAGATGGCAGGATCCCCAAAGACACATTGTACAGCGAGCTCGCCACTGGTATCAGACCCACCGGCCGTCCATGTCTCCGTTATAAAGACGTCTGCAAACGCGACATGAAATCGTGTGACATTGATCACAAGTCGTGGGAGTCAGTTGCCAGCATTCGCCAGAGCTGGCGGGCAGCCATAAAGACAGGGCTAAATTGTGGCGAGTCGAAGAGACTTAGTAGTTGGCAGGAAAAAAGACAGAGGCGCAAGGGGAGAGCCAACTGTGCAACAGCCCCAACAAACAAATTTCTCTGCAGCACCTGTGGAAGAGCCTGTCACTCTAGAATTGGCCTTTATAGCCACTCCAGGCGCTGCTTCACAAACCACTGACCACCTCCAGGCGCGTATCCATTGTCTCTCGAGATAAGGAGGCCCAAAAGAAGTTATCTTGAGGTCTCATCCAAAAAACCCACTCTTGGCGTCGAGTTTGGTAAAGATGGTGCTCTGAGACAGTTTCGCTAAACTGACATCCACCATGGACATTGGGTGAATCTCGCGCACCACTGCTTTGTTCAGCTGTGTTAAATCTACACAAATACGTAGAGTTCCATTTTGTTTTGGGACAGGAACCATGGCTGAACGCCACTCTGTTGGTTGTGTAACCAGAGAAATGACTACCTGTCCAGTCCTCTCTTCCAACTGGTCTTGAACTTGGTTCATCAATAGGTGTGGTATCTTTCTGAGTGCAAAAATAAACACTGGCCTGGCATTGTCCTTAAGTATGATTCTATACTCTGTCTTGAGTCTTCTGAGACCTGTGAAAAGTTTCAGATAGTCTGCTTGCAAGCGACTGTTTACCTGTGGCTGTTTGATTTTGTCAGTCTTCTTGATCAGTTGCAGGTCTAACCACGCTTTTCTACTTAGCAAGAAAAATTCTTGGTTTTGCAAGATGTATAAGGGTTCCATGATTAGTCTGCCTCTATATTGGAGAGTTGCCTGAAGCTTACCCTTCACTTTCAGTTGAGTTCCGCCTAGACCATGCAACTGTGTGTCTGTCGGTTATAGGCAACGTTTCACCAACCATGGTTTTTGGTCTGACAGAACTGTGACACTAGCACCTGTGTCCAGTTTAAAATTCATCAGGTGTCCGTTTACGTAGATATCCGCCATCCAAAATCCTTGATTTCGGCCATTAACTTCACCTGGGAACTCTCCTGGTTCCCTTTCTTCTGGAGGTTTATGCACTTCATTCACTGCTCTTTGTGCGAAGGTCTTCTGCTTCACGACTTTAAGTGAAGGGGTCTTGCTCTGGCACATTTTTCCATAATGCCCAGTCTTGTTACAGATGAAGCATTCCACTTTACTAGCAGGACACTGCTCCCGTCTATGGGTCTTCCTGGCTCCCCAGCGCTGGCACAGTTTCCTGGTGTCATGCACCTTCTCACCTGTGTGTCTGTCTCCTTCTCTACAGAAGTCTTTGGCTTCAAGACCTGTACAGTTATTGGATTTCCTCTAATCCAAGGCTTCTCTTCAGCCCACAGAAAGGCTCTGTTTTGTCTTTGTACTTCCGCTTGTCGTACGAGCTGAATTGCATTTTTGAGTGTAAGGTCATCTTTGGACTGCAAAAGATCTGACAGAGATTCATCAGCTATGCCAACAACTATTTGGTCTCTTATCAGTTCCGCCTTTAATTCTGCATATTCACATCCCTCTGTCAATCTGTACAGATCATTGATTAAAGAATCTACGGATTTGCCTCTTTTCTAGACTTGCTTGTTAAATTTTGCTCTTTCCGGAATTTTGTTACTGCATTAATTATTTGTCAAAGGCTTGAAGTACATCTTCAAATTTATCAGAAGCTTCGTTTATCCCTTGCCTGGCAATTACATCATTTGCGATTGAGCCTACTGAATATAAAAGGGTATTGTTCTGTTTCAGATTTAGTATGGAGCTGGGAAGCAATCCTAAATATTAGGAATTTTTTCCTCCATAGGAACCAATTTTGTACTTGATTGGGTCCTTCCTGATCATGGAAGCTTTCAGGCATTCTGAATTTCAAATCCATTCTGTTTCTTATATTTTATTCGGCTTTTTAAGGTTTTCCCTTTTCTTTTTAAATTGTACTGGCTTTAATGGAGATGTTTGGCTTTAAATGAGGTGTTTGTGCTCTTTCTGGGGTTTTCCCATACTTTCTGAAGTTTTTGTTGCAGACCACACTTTCTCTCCACGGTCTTGTTGAGTAATGGCTGCCGTATCTGCCTGACTCCTGAATCACCTTATCACCTGATTGACCTCTCTCGCAGCTTTTTTCTACCCAGTGCGCCATTAGCCAAGAATGGTCCCTTTGAAATCCTCTCACCCAATCCTGGACTGTCACCCAGACCTGAGACTCAGAACCCAATCGCTGGACCTGGATGTTGTTGTTACAGACCACCACACTGCTGTGGTGCAGTCTGAATGCCTGCATGGCTGACTCACCGACTGTCTGTGTCTTCTTCAGCTGCAGAGCAGCTCTGGAGTTCGTAGCAGTCCCCTGATGAGATCTGCTGTTCTCCTGGCACTACTGCACGAGTTAAGGTGATTTTCACATTTCTCTGGTCGCTTTAACTGGTGCCATCATATTGCATGTTGTTGTTGTTGCAGCTGTTGTAGCATACCTAGGGCATTGTGCATAAAGTCTAGGAGTCTAGATCAGGTCAACTAATATCTATTATCTATACATTACTATTTACATTCTCCTCCAGCCTCCTTAGCTAGCATCCTTCGTGCTGCTACTCTCTCCTCTCCATAGCCCATTACCATGTGACTATTACATCATCATCTCTACAGTGGGAGAGGTTACATATGAACATACGAATTAGGAGCAGGAGTAGGCCACTCAGCCCCTCGAGCCTGCTCCACCATTCAATACGATCATGGCTGATCTGATTGCAACCTCAACTCCACATTCCCACCTACCCCCAATAACCTTTCACCCCCTTGCTCTAAAGACTCACGAACCCTCTGATCGAAAAACATTCTCCTCATCTCTGTCTTAAATGGGTGACCCCTTACTTTTAAACAGTGACCCCAGTTCTAGATTCTCCCACAAGGGGAAACATCCTTTCCACATCCACCCTGTCAAGACCCCTCAGGATCTTATATGTTTCAATCAAGTTGCCTCTTACTCTTCTAAACTGCAGTGGATACAAGCCTAGCCTGTCCAATCTTTCCTCACAAGACAGCCCGCCCATTTCAGGTATTAGTCTAGTAAACCTTCTCTGAACTGCTTCCAACACATTTCTTCTTTGGCCTCCTTATCTCGAGACAATGGGTAAGCGCCTGGAGGTGGTCAGTGGTGTGTGGAGCAGCGCCTGGAGTGGCTATAAAGGCCAATTCTGGAGTGACAGGCTCTTCCACAGGTGCTGCAGAAAAATTTGTTTGTCGGGGCTGTTACACAGTTGGCTCTCCTCTTGCGCTTCTGTCTTTTTTCCTGCCAACCGCTAAGTCTCTTTGACTCGCCTCTCTTTAGCCCCGCCTTTATGGCTGCCCACCAGCTCTGGCGAACGCTGGCAACTGACTCCCACGACTTGTGATCAATGTCCAGGCCTCGCTGCCATAGAGCAAGGTACTGAGGACACAGGCTTGATACACTTGGACTTTTGTGTTCCGTGTCAGTTCCCACACTCTCTTGGCCAGTCTGGACATAGCAATGGAAACCTTTCCCATGCGCTTGCTGATTTTTGCATCTAGAGACAGGTTACTGGTGATAGTTGAGCCTAGGTAGGTGAACTCTTGAACCACTTCCAGAGCGTGGTCGCCAATATTGATGGATGGAGCATTTCTGACGTCCTGTCCCATGATGTTTGTTTTCCTGAGGCTGATGGTTAGGCCAAATTCGTTGCAGGCAGCCGCAAACCTGTCGATGAGACTCTGCAGACACTCTTCAGTGTGAGGTGTTAAAGCAGCATTGTCAGCAAAGAGGAGTTCCCTGATGAGGACTTTCCGTACTTTGGACTTCGCTCTTAGACGGGCAAGGTTGAACAACCTGCCCCCTGATCTTGTGTGGAGGAAAATTCCTTCTTCTGAAGACTTGAACGCATGTGAGAGCAGCAGGGAGAAGAAAATCCCAAAAAGTGTGGGTGCGAGAACACAGCCCTGTTTCATGCCACTCAGGATAGGAAAGGGGTCAGAGCTGAGGACCCAGCACTGACACCCTGTGGCACACCACTTGTTGCATCTTGCCAACCAGAAAATGACCCAACACATTTACATCCTTTCTTAAATAAGGAGACCAATACTGTACACAGTACTCCAGAGGTGGTTTCACCAATGCCCTGTATAGCTGAAATAAATGAAATACATTCTATTAGCTTTCCTAATTACTTGCTATACCTGCATACTAACCTTTTTGCGATTTTTGCACTAGTTCTGCAATCTCTCACCATTTAGATAATATGCTTCATTTTTATTCTTCCTGCCAAAATGGACAATTCACATTTTCCCACATTGTACTCCATTTGCCAGATCTTTGCCAACTCACTTAATCTATCTATATCCCTTTGTAGCCCCCTTATGTCCTCTTCACAACTTTCTTTCCTACCAATCTTTGTGTCATCAGCAAATTTAGCAACCATACCTTCGCTCCCTTCATTCAAGTCATTTATATACGTTATAAAAAGCTGAGGCCCCAGCACTGACACCCTGTGGCACACCACTTGTTGCATCTTGCCAACCAGAAAATGACCCAATTATGCCCACTCTCTGTTTCCTGTTAGCTAGCCAATCTTCTATCCATGCCAAAATGTTATGCCCTACACCATAGGCTTTTATTTTCCGCAATAATCTTTGATGTGGCATCAAAGGATGGGATTTCTGGGATGTTACTTGTATCCTCTATGGTGAAGACTGATGCAAAATACCTGTTCAATTCATCTGCCATCTCCTTATTTTCCATTATTAATTCCCCAGACTCACTTTCTATAGGACCAACGCTCGCTTTGTTAACTCTTTTCTTTTTAAAATATCTATAGAAACTCTTACCAACTGTCTTTATATTTTTCACCAGCTTTCTCTCATACTCTAATTTTTCCCTCCTTCTTAATCTTTTAGTCGTTCTTTGCTGCTTTTTATATTCTGTCCAATCTTCCGACCTGCCAATCATCTTTGCGCAATTATATGCTTTTTCTTTAAGTTTGATACTACCTCTAACTTTTTTAGTTAACCACGGATGGTGGGTCCTACCCTTGGAATTTTTCTTTCTGTTGGAATGTATCTATTCTGTGTATTCTGACATATCTCCTTAAATGACTGCCACTGCATCGCAATTAACCTATCCATTAACCGAATTTGCCTGTTCACTTTTTCTAGGTCTGTTTTCATGCCCTCATAATTGCCCTTATTTAAGTCTAAAATGCTAGTTGTAGACCCATTCTTCTCTCCCTCAAACTGAATGTAAAATTTAATCATATTATGATCACTGCTGCCTAGGGGTGCCTTCACTTATGAGTTCATTCATTAATCATATCTTGTTGCACAATACCAGGTCTAGTATAGCTTGCTCTCTGGTTGGTTCCAGAATATGCTGTTCCGAGAAACTATCCCAAGTTGGTCTCACTGTCTTCAACATTAACTCTTACATGTCCCTATACTACAATAACAGAATCACAGAATCACAGAATAATACAGTGCAGAAGAGGCCCTTCAGCCCATCGAGTTTGCACCAATGCATTAAAACACCTGACCTGTCTACTTAATCCCATTTGCCAGCACTTGGCCCATAGCCTTGAATGTTATGACGTGCTCATCCAGGTACTTTTTAAAGGATGTGAGGCAACCTGCCTCTACCACCCTCCCAGGCAGGGCATTCCAGACCGTCACCACCCTCTGGGTAAAAAGTTCTTCCTCAAATCCCCCTTAAGCCTCCCGCCCCTCACCTTAAACTTGTGACCCCTCGTAACTGATCCTTCAACTAAGGGGAACAGCTGCTCCCTATCCACCCTGCCCATGCCCCTCATAATCTTGTACACCTCGATCAGGTCACCCCTCAGTCTTCTCTGCTCCAGTGAAAACAACCCAAGCCTATCCAACCTCTCTTCATAGCTTAAATGTTCCATCCCAGGCAACATCCTGGTGAATTGCCTCTGCACCCCTTCCAATGCAATCACATCCTTCCTATAATGTGGCGACCAGAATTGCACACAGTACTCCAGCTGTGGCCTTACCAAAGCTCTGTACAATTCCAACATGACCTCCCTGCTTTTGTAATCTATGCCTCGATTGATAAAGGCAAGTGTCCCATACGCCTTTTTCACCACCCTATTAACCTGCCCTTCTGTCTTCAGAGATCTATGGACAAACACTATAACATCACTGGAAAACCAATGCAATTTCAAGCACAATTTGTACCCAGATTCTCAACTGCACCCAAAGTGGAAACTCTACCCTATAGTGTGGAACTGAATTATAGAAACTTAAAGGACAGAAGGAGACCATTTGGCCCACCACATCTGTGCCACATAATTTTGAACATCTCTATTAAATCTCCCCTTCACCTTCTCTGCTCTAAAAAGAACAGTCCCAGCTTTTCCAGTCCCTCCACTCTCTGTATTCTGCCTGGTTTTCTCTTGTATTTTATACCTGACATTTGTCATAAGCCTCCCTTTTCTGTTTTATTTTAACATCTATTTCCTTTGTCACCCAGGAAGCTGTGGCTTTTGATGCCCCGCCTTTCCTCCTTACGGGAATATTCTTGGTTTATACCTGAATTATCTCCACCTTGAAGGTCTGCCATTGCTCATTTACTGCTTTCCTGGCCAATCTTTATTTCCAGAGCACCTGTGTTAGATCACTTCTCAGATCACTGAACCTGGCTCTCTTCCAGTTGGGTATTTTCATTATTGATTTGTCTTTGTCCTTTTCCATTACTACATTAAACCTAATTACATTATGATCACTATTAACCAGATGCTCTCCCACTTCAACACACTCCACTTGACCTACTTCGTTCCCCAGAATTATATCCAGCAATGCTTCCTTCCTCATTGGTCTAGAAACATACTGATAAATAAATTTCTCCTGTACACATTGTAGGAGTTCTTCATCCTCCTTGCCCTTCACTCTGTTTCTTCCCCAGTATATATTAATGTAATTAACTCCCCCAGTATTACTGCTCTATTATTTTTACCTTTCTGTGGAATTTACTGACAGCTTTGCTCTTCTATTTCTTTCTCACTATTTGGGGTCTATCGTAAAGAGGCAGCAATGTAACAGCTCCTTTCCTGTTCCTTAACTCTAACCAAATAGACTCAGTCTTTGAACCCTCGAGTACATCACCCCTCTGTTGAACTATAATATTATCCTCAATCAATACTGACACACTCTGTCTTTTCTTTTCCCCCTCTCCTATCCCTCCAATACATTATATCCAGGAATCTTTAGATCCCATTCCTGCCCAAGTTTAAGCCAGGTCTCTGTTATAATGACTATATCATAACCCTAACTGGAAACTTGAGTCTGAAGTGTCAACTTTATTTGTAACACTCCTTACATTAACACACATGCATTCGAACACACTGCTAGTCAGATTTGCTGTTTTCTTCATTTACTTCCTGCTTATAGTGCACTATTTCTTGTTCTGTTGCTGTCCCTCTTACTATTCAATGCACCTTGTTTCTCCTCTCTGCTCCTGCAGCTTTCATGGTCATTTTTCCCGATGCCAGCACAAATTGCCAGAATCATTGAATTCAGTTTCACTATTTACCTGGCGAGATTTGGTACAAATGATTTCTGGGTCACTAGTCCAGTACCATATCCACAGTACAGCATTAGTATAGCCCTGTGACATCCCCTGTGCCAGTTTCTTCCCAGCAGGGTCTGGTGTTGGGATATGAACAGAGTTCTGGTCCAGTGGGACTGGCTGGTGGCCGTAGAGCTGACTGCCAGCTGTTGGAAAACATCCACCAAAAGGCTTCCAGATCTAAAGAGATGACGGAAGACAAGGGAACAATTACCCTTACTGGCATAACCATTGGGCCCTTCAAACCTGAGGCAGTCCCAGGTAAAAGACTTCAAATGTCTGATCAGGTAAGGGTCAGTAAGTCCCCTTTCTGAAGGGCATTTATGACCCAGACAGCCTTTTACAACAATCTGGCAGTATTGATGATGGCCCATAAATTACTGGATTTGTTGAATTCGGTGCCACTTTTCCTTTTATTACATATTTACATACAAGCCTATAATGAGGCATTTTATCAAATGATGTTTGAAAGTCTATGTACATCATTTCTTACCATGGAGGGATGGGAATCCATGACCTCTGAGTTACAAGTCCTGTACTGTATTCACTAAACAACTGTACCGCTACATCTTAGGATATGGTTCTCCTCTCCCTCTGCCTTCCTCTACCCACTGCACACGACTCATACAGAGTGTAGCTGAAGAGGCAATCGCATGGGCTTGGTCAGAAGCAACCTGTGTGTGTGCAAAGTGCAAAGAAAACAGAAATCTGCCCTCTAACATCTGATATTAAAAAAGTCTTGCATTTGTACAGCACCTTTCACATTCTTGGGCCATCACAAGGTTGCTTACAGCCAAAAAAAGGTACTTTGTTTGAGGTGTAGCTACCATTATAATGTAGGAAATGTGACAGTTAATTTGCACACAGCAAGCTCCCACAAATAGCAATGTGATCATGAACTGATTATCTGTTTTAGTGATGTTGACTGAGGGATAATTATTGGCTGACGACACTGGGGAGAACGCCCCTGCTCTTCTTCGAAATAGCACCATGGAATCTTTGACATCCACTTGAGAGCTGAGACTGGTCCTTGATTTAATTTGAAAGTTGGCACCTCAGACAGTGCAGTGCTCTTTCAGTACTGCATTGGGAGTGTCAGGCTGCATTTTGTGTTTAAGTCTCTGAAGTAGAACTTTGAATCCACAAATTTCTGTCTCAGAAGCATGATTCCTCCCCCCTAAGCCACAGCTGACATCTAATAGAAGTATTTGGGATTGCTAGATGACTGACCACAGACAAAATTGGAGTTAAAGGTCACCTTCAGAAGTTACTTACTTCCTTGTTTTGTGCTTCATACTCGTGGTGTTTGAGCATTTTATTTTGGTTTCTGCCATCTCATCTTAGCTCATAGGTTCAGCATTGCTCCTGATGCTGGAATTTCTTTTTATCAAACTGGCTTTTTGACATGAGGAAACAGTAGCATTAAATTGTGGGATATCCTCTGTTCTTCAGTTGTGATTAGGAAGAAGAGGAGAATAAGGAGGAGCTACAGGGGAAGGTCATAGAAACATAGAAACATAGAAACTAGGAGCAGGAGTAGGCCATTCGGCCCTTCAAGCCTGCTCCGCCATTCATTATGATCATGGCTGATCATACAACTCAGTAACCTGTTCCCGCTTTCCCCCCATATCCTTTGATCCCTTTAGACCCAAGAGCTATATCTAACTCCTTCTTGAAAACATACAATGTTTTGGCCTCAACTGCTTTCTGTGGTAGTGAATTCCACAGGCTCACCACTCTCTGGGTGAAGAAATTCCTCCTCATCTCAGTCCTGAAAGGTTTACCCCATATCCTTAGACTATGACCCCTGGTTCTGGACTCCCCTACCATCGGGAACATCCTTCCTGCATCTACCCTGTCAAGTCCTGTTAGAATTTTATCAATTTCTATGAGATCCACCCTCACCCTTCTGAACTCCAGCGAATATAATCCTAACAGACACTGTCTGTACTAATGCTTTGTCTTTCAACACACCATTAACATATTGTTTGCCTTTGCTCCGTGACCTTTTGGTCAGCTATGTGGCCTGGTCCAATCTAGACCTCCTTTGTTATCTCTTGCCCCACTCCCACCTCACTTGCTTATAACTTTTCTAATATTTGTCAGTTCCGATGAAGGGTCACTGACCCGAAACGTTAACTCTGCTTCTCTTTCCACAGATGCTGCCAGACCTGCTGAGTGATTCCAGCATTTCTTGTTTTTATATCTGAAGCGCTGTTGTGGAAGGTTGCATCATCAGAGCAGATGTGTCAGAGATGGAGAAACTGGGAGAATGGAATGGAGTCCTTACAGGAGGTAGGGTGTGAAGAAGTGTAGTCGAGGTAGCTGTGGGAGTCGGTGGGCTTATAATGGATATTAGTAGACAGCCTATCCCCAGAGATGGAGACAGAGAAGTCGAGGAAAGGAAGGGAAGTGTCGGAGATGGACCATGTGAAGGTGAGAGAAGGGCGGAAATTAGAAGCAAAGTTAATGAAGTTTTCTAGGAATAAAGAAGTTTTGCTGCAATTGGTGAGACTGCACTTAGAGAATTATGTACAGTTTTGATCTCCTTATCAAAGGAAGGATATACTTGCCATAGAGGGAATACAATGAAGGTTCACCAGACTGAATCCTGGGGTGGTGGAATTGTCCTATGAGGAGAGTTTGAGGAGACTGGGTCTATATTCTCTGGAGTTTAGAAGAATGAGAGGTGATATCATTCAACAACAGGACAAAGATAAAACAGGAGTAAAAGTTATAAATTGGGGGAAGGCAAATCTGGCGATCTGGCGAAAGTGGACTGCATACAGATACTTGAAGAAAAATCAATGGCAAACCAGTGGAAGGCATTCAAAAGCGAGATTCTACAGGCACATTGTAGACGTGTCCTCACAAAGATAAAGGGTGGAAAGGCCAAATCTAGTTGTCAAGAAGCATACAGGGTAAGATAACGTAGAAAAAGAAAGCTTATGATGGTCACAAAAAATGTAATACTTTAGAAAGCCTACAGGAGTATAGAAAGCGCAGGGGTGAAGTAAAAAAGGAAATTAGGAAAGCAAAGAGAGGACATGAAAAATTATTGACAGGTAAAATCAAGGAAAACCCGAAGATGTTTTATCAGTACATTAAGAACAACAGGATAATTAAGGAAAGGGTAGGACCTATCAGAGATGTACAAGGGAACTTATACGTGGATGCTGAAGATGTAGGCAGGGTTCTTAATGAGTTTTTTGGTCTCTGTCTTCACAAAGGAGAGGGATGATGCAGATATTGTAGTAAGAGAGGAGTGTGAAATATTAGGTACAATAAGCATAATGATAGAGGAAGTACTAGAGGGTCTGACATCCTTGAAAGTGGATAAATCGCCTGGGCTGGATGGCTTGTATCCCAGGTTGTTAAAGGAAGCCTGGGAAGAAATAACAGATGCTATGAGGATCATCCTCAAATCCTCCCTATGTACAGATGAGGTACCAGAGGATTGGAGGTCTGTGAACGTTGTACCATTGTTTCAAAAGGGTTCGAGGGATAGGCCAAATAATTACAGGCTGGTCAGTCTGACCTCGATGGTGGATAGATTATTCAAATCAATTCTGAGTGATAGGATAAACTGCCACTTAGAAAGGCATGGATTAAACTGTGAAAGTCAGCATGGATTTGTTAAGGGAAGGTTGTGCCTTACTAACTTAATTGAATTTTTTGAGGGAGTAACAAGGAGGATTGATGAGGGTAGTGCAGTGGATGTGGTCTACATGGATTTTAGTAAGGCATTTGACAAGGTCCCACATGGCAGACTGATCAGAAAAATGAAAGCCCATGGGATACAGGGGAATGTGGCAGGTTGGATCCAGAATTGGCTCAGTGACAGGAAGCAAAGGGTAGTAGTAACGGATGTTTTAGTGAATGGAAAGCTGTTTCCAGTGGCATTCCACAGGGCTCAGTGTTGGGTCCCTTGCTGTTTGTGGTATATATTAATGATTTGGTCTTAAATGTGGGAGGCATGATTGGGAAATTTACAGATAACACAAAAATTGGCCGTGTAGTTGATAGTGAAGAGGATAACTGTAGACTCCAGAATGATATCAATAGTTTGGTTGAGTGGGCGGAAAAGTAGCAAATGGAATTCAATCCAGAGAAGTGTGAGGTAATACATTTGGGGAGGGCAAACAAAGCGAGGGAATACACAATAAACGGGAGGATACTGAGAGGGGTAGAAGAAGTGAGAGGCCTTGGAGTGCATGTCCACAGGTCCCTGAAGGTGGCAGGACCAGTAGATAGAGTGGTAAAGAAGGCACATAGCATATGATGGAGGCAGAAACCCTCAACTCATTTAAAAGGTACCTGGACTTGCACCTGAAGTATTGTAACCTGCAAGGCTACTGACCAGGTGCTGGAAAGCGGGATTAGTTTGAGCAGCTAGATTTTTCAGCCAGTGCAGACATGATGAGCTGAATCTGTGCTGCGCACTCTCCAAACTCATGGAACAAACGCCATAACTTTTCTATGATTCTAACGCACAAAATTCTTACATGGCCTGACAGGGTTGATGCAAGAAAGATGTTTCCCCTTGCTGGGGGGATCTCAAACCAGGGGACACACTCTCAGAATAAGGGGTAGGCCATTTAGGACTCAGATGAGGAGGAATTTGTTCACTCAGAGGGTGGCGAATCTTTGGAATTCTGTACCCCAGAGGGCTGTGGAGGATCAATCATTGAGTATGTTCAAAGACAGAGATCGATAGGTTTCTAGATATTAAAGATATCAAGGAATATGGGGATTGTGTCGGAAAATGGCATTGAGGTAGATCAGCCATGATCTAGTTGAATGGTGGTGCAGGCTCGAGGGGCCGAATGGCCAATTCCTGCTCCCATTTCCGAAATCCTGTATTCCTTAATCCATGCTGCTGGTTCCTTTCAGGCAGCATCAGAGGACATTTACAATATGAGTTAATTGACAATGCACTGACAGATCAAGCAAATAACCGATGCCCAGTTCATCAGACCTTGCAATCAACCCGAGAGGGCTGTCATGTTTTACAGAATGGTTGAACTTACCCTGGGCTAAAGAGCCATCCATTGATAGGACCTTTGTGGCCATACTGGCTCCTATTGAAACTTAATAAACTTTCTCAACAGGAAAGGATTTTGTTCCATGAGTTTGGAGAGTGCGCAGCACAGATTCACCAGAATAATAGAGGCTAAACAGGTTAAAATATGAGAACAGATTGCAGAGACTAGGCTTGTATTCCCTTCAATATCGACGATTCAGAGGTGATCTAATTCGGGTGTTTACAATGATTAGAAAATTTGATCGGGTAGATAGAGATAAATTATTGCTTCTGGTGGGGGGAGTTCAGAACAAGGGGACAGAACCTTAAAATTAGAGCTAGGGGTGATGTCAGGAAGCACTTCTTCACACAAAGAGGAGTGGAAATCGGGAACTCTCTCCCCAAAAAGGTGTTGAGGCTGGGGGTCAATTGAGAATTTCAAGACTGAGATTGATAAGTGTTTGTTCAGTAAGGCCAGATTCACCCTGGGGAATGGGGAATGGGGAACAGAGACAGATAGATGGAGTTAAGGTACATACCATCCATAACCTAACTGAATGGTGGAACGGGCTCAAGAGGCTGAATGGCCTCCTCCTGTTCCTGTGTTTCTGTGAATGCTCGCTGTCTAGGGACCTGCCACATATTGCTTCATTTTAAGATAGACCACAATCCATCCACTGTTCACAGGTGGAAGGCAGGTGTTAAAGTGGTTGATTATTTGCCAAGGCTGTCATCACTGGCTCTGAGCTCATGGAATACCAATACGGTGAGGGTCATTGGCTCTACTATTGTCAGCTGTGGCTCAATAGATGCCTTTGCATCTAAAGGTCGTGGGTTTAAGTCCTATTCTAGTGACTTGAATCTAAAATGCAGGCCAACCCTCCAGCTGTATATTGAGGGAGTGCTGAGGTGTTGCCTTTTGGTTGAGACTCTAAACCAAGGTTCCACCCACTGTCTCAAGTGGATGTACAAGATCTTGTGGCATTATTTCAAAGAATATCAGGAGAGTTCTTCCCAGTATCCTGGCCAATTTATCCCTCAAACAACATCAGTAAAACAGATTACCTGGTGATTATCACATTGTTGTTTGTAGGAATTTGCACAAATTGGCTGTCACGTTTCCTCCATTACAACAGTGACTACACTTCAAAAGTACTTAATTTTCATAGCATGGTCCCCAAAAAAGCAATGAGATAAATGGTTGGAGGATAACTATTTGCCCAGGACATTGGGGAGAACTCCTATGCTCTTCTTCAAAACAGTGCCTCCTCAATGAATTTTTCTGTGCTGGTGCTTGGGGGAGTGAGAATTGAATTGGGTTAATGAAGAGGGCCAGGGTCTTGTTGCTGCTCTTCTGTGACACAAGGGGAAGTGCTCAAAAGACAGCAAGGGCAAAAACAGTATTATTAATATTAGTAATATGTCCATTAAATGAATGAATGCACACTCATGTATTCCACTGTTGCCCCGAGCCTGCACATGTAGGTTCCTTCGCTGAGTTAACAAGTTTCACTTCCTGTCCAAATTGAAGAACTCATTTTCTCACAATTTTTAACTTTCCTGTTTTAGGAGTTGCTGAGTCATGTAACCCTTCACTTACCTTACACTGGGCAACAGCTGGTAAAAAAAACTCTCAACAGGACACAGTGCTCTCATTCCATAACTAAAAATAATTTATTTGTCTGCTGTGATATGAAATCTTTAGCCAGCATCAAAATTAACAAAAATAAAAGAAAGACTTGCATTGATATAGTTTCACGATCTCAGGACATTCCAGAAATCATCCCTGGACTAACATCACCAAAAACCGATTATCTAGTCAATATCTCCTTGCCACTTCCATGGCCTTGCTATGACAATTCAATAGTTTCGAATTGTGGTCACTTTTGGAATATAGAAAACATGACTGCCAAACTGTGCACAGCAAGCTCCCATAAATAACAATGATCAGATAATCTGTTTTTAGTGCTATTGGTTAATGATCAATATTGGCCAGGACGTCAGGGAAAACTCAGCTGCTTTTCTTCAAATATTGTAATTGGAATTTTTTACATCAACCTGAGAGGGCAGACAGAGACGGTTTAATTAACATCTACTCTGAAAGACTGGCTCATGAGGGAAAAAAAATTCACGCAGCGAGTGGTTAAATTCTGGAATGCACTGCCTGAAGAGGCAGGTTCAATTGAAGCATTCAAAAGGAATTAGACAATTATATGAAAAGGAAGAATGTGCAGGGTTATGGGGAGAAGGCAGTGGAATGAGGGAATTCCTCTTTCGGAGAGCCAGTGCAGACACGATAGGCTGAATGGCCTCCTTCTGCACTGTAACGATTCTGATTCTGTGATTCTGAAGACAGCACCTCTGACAGTGCAGCAGTCCCTTGGTACCGGCACTGAGGGTGTCAGTCTGGATTTTGTGCTCAAGCCCCTGAAGTGGGCACTTAAACCCACAACCTTCTGTCTCAGAGGCAAGAATGCCACCCACTGAGTCAAGGCTGACAGCTAAATATTGAATGATTCAGTTATCCAACTATTGTGCAGGGTTACAGAGCTATGTTGTTACAGTGATTGGTACAACAGCAACACAGCATTGAGCAGTCATTTACCTCGATGCACATGGGAATTTGGAGGACTGCAACGGACAGGCATGCATTGCTGTCTTACACATTTGGAAGCACCATCACTTCCACCCCTCCCCCACCTGTACTCAATACCTCCTCCCCATCATTGCCATTTGCTTCTGCTGTTCATGTGTCTCCAACATTGATAAAAGGTATTGTGGTTAGAATCTGTAGGAGAGCTGATCTTTTATTGTTAATCCTTGCGCATGGCTGGCATTTTATTGTACATCCCTAGTTATCCTTGAGAATGTATTGGTGAGGACTTTCTTGAACCGTTGCAGCCCATGTGCTGTAGGTACACCCACAGTGCTGATAAGGAGGGAGTTCCAGGATTTTGGCCCAGAAATGATGGAGTAACAGTGTTGAATGTCTAAGTCGAAATAGTGTGTGACTTGGAGGATAGCTTGGAGGTGATGGTGTTCCCATGAACCTGCTGCCCTCATTTTTTAAGGTGGTAGAGATCCTGGGTTTGGAAGGTGCTGTCGCAGAAGCCTTGGTAAGTTGCTGCAGTGCAACTTGTAGATGGTATACACTGCAGTCATGATGCACCAATGACGGAGAGAGTGAATGTTTGAGCTGGTGAATAATTTAGTGTAACCTTGATTATTTTCCAAAATGCAAAGGACATGCTCACAACTAATGGAAACTGTCAGATAATCGAGAGTCTCTGAACACTAACTCTGATACCAAGGGATTAAAGTTCATTGGAGATTCTTCTGATTATCCACTGTAACCATTGTGGAAAATGTCCAGGAATTCCCTTGTTTCTCTGGGGTTCCCATGATGTTTCCCTGATGTTACAGCAGACAATTGGGAAAATCCCCAAAGAAATCTCAACCCAACATTCTGAACTCCTGTTCAGTCAATCAAGATCTTAGTATGTGTGTCATTAAGACCAACATTCTCCTCATTTAAAGCTGTGGTATTCCTGAAAATATTTGCTGGCACTCCAACTTCTCCTGGTCCCGAGACCCAACATCCTGGTGTCCCAGACTCAACCTATTTCTCCTGGTCTCCTGGACTCAATGTCCTGACTCCTCCTGACCTCCCAAAAGTAACACACTGCCTCTTGCTACATTGTGGTTCCAACACTTCAATTCCTGTTGGTCTAATAGAGCCTTTGCGCATGCTACAATCCTACAACTCGGACTCTGCCGATCCCCCAACAAACAAGTGAACTGTGTTATCGGTTAGCCCTGAACATTGCTCTCCCAGATAGATACATAAATATTTGCGTGACACACTTTGGTTACAGGTCTGTCTCTGTATGAGAATCTACAGAAAACAAAAATAAAATAAAATACAGCAGATGCTGGAAATCTGAAATAAAAACAGAAAGTCATGGAAATACTCAGCAGGTCAATCAGTATCTGTGAAGAGAGAAGCAGAGTCAAGGTTTGAGGTCGATGACCTTTCATCAGAACGGAGCAAGTTCAAGGGGCTGAATGGCCTCCTCCTGTTCCTATGTTCCTGTCTATCTAAATGGGAAGATGAAGCCTTGCTTTAACCTCTCAAACAAAAGACGGTACCTGTGACAATGTAGTAGTCTCTCGGTGCTGCAGGTTGAAAATAATAGTAAGTGCCCTCTGGAAACACAGATGTATATCACATATTTGCTAACAGCTTTATATGTATGTGTTTTTCTTGTTGGAAAACTGTTGCGTTAACAGCCAGAACATTCTGGTAGGAACTTTGCTGAGTCAATAATGTTCAGCAATGCTGCATGGCACAATCACAAGTTATTCCGTTATTTTTTGCAACTATCAATGGATTTACAAAGTGTTAACTCTTAAACAGCATTGATGACACAAGGTGATATTGTGGTTGTTGCTTTAAAGAGCACCTCAATTACCGTTAAATTTTATCTTCTAACTATCCCATGGAGCTGGAACTGACACAATCTAATAGTTCCTTTTTTGTTTCTTAAAGTGGGCACAACTTCAAATGGCAAACAAAACCACAAATAAAGCACACTGCATAATTCTGGCATGTGAACTCTTTCTGAACTTCTGCCACAACTAAGTACAAAACCTGCAGCTCTTTAAATTGCTGCTGCACAGTCATTATGTTGCAAAGGACCTTTTCCTAACCTTTCTCTAGCCAGATCACTCACTATACAATGTGGGGACTGGGTGACACAATGAGCCAGTTTAACCATTGTGAATTCATTTTTTTTTGCATGGGATGGGACTGTTGCTGGTATGGCTGCTATTTATTGCCCATCTCTTGCTGACCTGAGCAGGTGAGGATAGATTATTTCCTTGAAGCAATAGTGTTACAACTGTGTGGCTTTGCCAGCACTTCAGGGGGCACCTGAGAGTAACCCACATGGTGTGGGACTGGAGTCACTGGAGCCACCAACAAGGCACACGTCAGGAGTGTGATGGAATACTCTCCACTTGCCTAGATGAGTGCAGCTCCAACAACACTCAAGAAGCTCGACAACCTCAGGATGAAATAAAAACAGAAAATGCTGGAAATACTCATCAGGTCAGGCAGCATCTGTGGAGAGAGAAGCAGAGTTATTTTTTCAGGTCTGTGACCTTTCAGAGATAAGTTGGTGGAATGGGCAGACAGGTGGCAGATGAAGTTCAATGCAGAGAAATGAGAGGTGATTCATTTTGGTAGGAAGAACATGGAGAGACAATATAGAATAAAGGAGGTGCAGGAGCAGAGGGACCTAAAGGTAGCAGGACAGGTTGAGAGAGCAGTTAATAAAGCATACAGTATCCTGGGCTTTATTAATAGGGGCATAGAGTAAAAGAGCAAGGAAGTTATGTTGAACTTGTATAAGACACTAGTTCAGCCTCAGCTGGAGGATTGTGTCCAGTTCTGGGCGCCGCACTTGAGGAAAGAGGTGAGGGCATTGGAGAGAGTACAGAAAAGATTCACAAGAATGGTTCCAGGATGAGTCATTTCAGTTATGAAGATAGATTGGAGAAGTTAGGACTGTTTTCCTTGGAGAAGAGAAGGCTGAGAGGTGATTTGAGCGAGGTATTCAAAATCATGAGGGGTCTGGACAGAGTGGATAGAGAGAAACTGTTCCCACTCGTGAAAGGATGGAGAACGAGAAGGCACAGATTTAAAGTATTTGGTAACAGAAGCAAAAACGACATGAGGAAAAACTTCTTCACGCAGTTAGTGGTTAAGAATCTTGAATGCACTGCGAGAGAGTGTGGTGGAGGCAGGTTCAATTGAAGCATTCAAAAGGGAATTAGACAGTTATATGAAAAGGAGGATTGTGCAGGGTTATGGGGAGAAGGCGGGGGATGGAACTGAGGGAGAGCCAGTGCAGACACGATGGGCCGAATGGCCTCCTTCTGCACTGTAACAATTCTGTGATTTTGTGATTCACCAGAACAGACAAAAGTTAGAAATGTAATATGTTTTGAATAAATGACGGGGGGTAGGGGGGAAGAAGAACAAAACGGAAGATCTATGATAGGGTGGAGGGCAGGAGAAATTAAATGACAATAGGTTTCATGGTGCAAAGTCAAAGGAGCGATAATGAGGCAAGTAAAGAACAAGTTCCCCTTCAAGCCACACACCATCCTGACTTGGAACAATATCGCCACTCCTTCACTGTTGCTGGGTCTAAATCCTGGACTCCTTTCCTAAAAGCACTGTGGGTGTACCTACAGCACATGGACTGCAGCGGTTCAAGAAGGTGGCTCACCACCACATTCTCAATTTACTTCTACTTCTTTCAATTTAGTATTTGCTGTCACAATGCAGTCTCCCCTACATTGGGGAGACCAAATGCAGACCGGGTGACCGCTTTGTGGAACACCTCCATTCAGTCCTCATGTATAACCCTGAGCTTCCTGTCACCTGTCATTTAAGTTTTCTACCTTGCTCCCACTTTGAGTTGTCTGTCCTTGGTTATTGCCGTGTTCCAACAAAGCTCAGCGCAAACTCAAGGAACAGCACCTCATCTGTCGACTGGGCACTTTACAGCCTTCCTGACTTAATACTGAGTTCAATCATTTTAGATCATAACCTCAGTCCTGACTTCATTTCGTGTTTTTTTGCTGGTTTGTTTTTTTTCTCTTGTTTATTTCTTAATCCCTTTACTTTGTGTTTGGACAGCTGTTAATCTGCCATTCATACCTCACCCAGACATATCTTTTGTTTATTTACTCGTCCCATTACCACTCCCCTTGGCTTTGTACCATGAAACCTTTTGTCATTTAATCTCTCCTGTCCTCCACCCTTTCACAGACCTTCCCTTTTATTCTTCTCCCCGCCACCCACCCCCCCGCCGCCTTCGCTGACTCAAACCTATTACATCTCGAGCTTTTGTCAGTTCTGTTGAATGGTCACAGAACCGAAACGTTAACTCTCTTTCTCTCTCCAGAGATGCTGCCAGACTTGCCGAGTATTTCGGGCACTTTCTGTTCTTATTTCCAGCATCTGCAGTATTTTGCTTTTGTACCATCAGGACAAAGCAAAGCTTGCTCGACACCTCATCCACATTCACTTTCACTTTGTCTGCCACCGATGCACAGTGGCAGCAGTGTGTACCATCTACAAAATGCACTGCAGCAACTCACCAAGGCTCCTTCAACAGCACCTTCTAAACCCACGACCTCTACCACCTAGAAGAACAAGTTCTCACGGGAACTCCCCCACCTCCAAGTTCACCTCCAAGTCACTGACCATCCCACACCGTTACCTCTAGTGTACCCCAATGACCTATTCTTTGTTCCTCCACTTCTCATCTACATGTTGCCCCTTGGTGGCATCATCCAAAAACACAGCATAAGTTTCCACATGTACGCAGATGACACCCAGCCCGATCACAGTTCCATCTCTCTAACCCCCTCCACTGTCTCTAAGTTGTCAGACTGCTTATTCGACACCCAGTACTGGATAAACAGAAATTTTCTCCAGTTAAATATTGGGAAGGCTGAAGCCATTGTCTTTGACCCCCGCCAGAAACTGTACCATACGAACTATCAGCAGGAGTAGGCCACTCGAGCCTGCTCCGCTCTTCAATAAGATCATGGCTGATCTGAAATGACAGCACCTCTGACAGTGCAGCACTCTCTCAGTACTGCACCTAGTAGTGTCAGTCTGGATTGCTGTGCTCAAGTCTTAAGTGGGACTTAAACTCACAACCTTCTGATATAGAGATAAGGGTGCAACCCACTGAGCCACAGAAGCCCTGGTCACTGTCTCCAATCCCCTTCCTGGCAACTGTCTGAGGCTGAAACAGTCTGTTCGCAACATTGGTGTCATATTTGACCCTGAGATGAGCTTCCGACCACTTATTTCCACCTCCGTAAATTGCCCGACTCTGCCCGACCTAGTTCTTCTGCTGCTGAAATCTTCTCTTACTCGATTATTCTAAAGCACTCCTGGCTGACTTCCCCCCTTCTACTCTCGGTAAACTTGAAGTCATCCAAAACTCTGCTGCCCATGTCCTAACTCACACCAGTAATCCAAAGCCCAGGCTAATGCTCTGGGAACAGGAGTTCGAATCCCACCACGGCAGATGGCGAAATTTGAATTCAATTAATAAATCTGGAATTTAAAGTAAAGCTAGTCTAATGATGACCATGAAACTGTTGTCGATTATTGTAAAAGAAAAACCCATCTGGTTTCACTAATGTCCTTTAGGGAAAGAAATCTGCCTTAACTGGTCTGGCCTACATGTGACTCCAGACCCATAGCAATGTGATTGACTCTTAAAATTGCCTCTGAAATGGCCTAGCAAGCCACTCAGTTCAAGGGCAATGAGGGATGGGCAACAAATGCTGGCCAAGCCAGTGACACCCACATCCCTTGAACGAATAAAAAAAACCTTTCACCTGTCGCCCCTGTGCTTGCTGACCAACATTGGCTCCCGGTTAAGCAAAGCCTCAATCTTAAAATTCTCATCCTTGTTTTCAAATCCCTCCATGGCCTCACCTTGCTCTGTAACATCCTCCAGGCCTGCAACCTTTTTAGAACTCTGTGCTCCTCCAATTTTGGCCTCTTGAGCATCCCCGATTTTAATCACTCCATCACTGGCGGCTGTGCCTCCAGCTACCAAGGTCCTGAGCTGTGGAATTCCCTCCCTAAATCTCTTCCCATCGCCACCTCTCTCTCCTTTGTAAGAATGCACAGCCCCTTAAGCTTTAAATCTTGTGGATATTAAAATGGTTTGCCAAGCCGAAAGACGTTTTGAAGAAAAATACTGCTGCTGAATATAATATGTTGTCTTTCACCAGCATGATCTGAGAAGTGTTAAGCAGTGATAATTGCTAAATCTCTTTTACAAAACCTGTTTCATTGCTAAGCTGTGATATGTTAACCTTGTTTTCTATATGGCAGTGTTACGACCAGGTAAAAAAGGTAAAAGGCCAAGAGAGTGTGGGAAAATGGCACACTGACACGGAACACAAAAGTCCGAGTGTATCAAGCCTGTGTCCTCAGTACCTTGCTCTACGGCAGCGAGGCCTGGACAAAGTATGTCAGCCAAGAGTGATGTCTCAATTCATTCCATCTTCGCTGCCTCCGGAGAATACTTGGCATCAGGTGGCAGGACCGTATCTCCAACACAGAAGTCCTCGAGGCGGCCAACATCCCCAGCTTATACACACTACTGAGCCAGCGGCGCTTGAGATGGCTTGGCCATGTGAGCCGCATGGAAGATGGCAGGATCCCCAAAGACACATTGTACAGCGAGCTCGCCACTGGTATCAGACCCACCGGCCGTCCATGTCTCCGCTTTAAAGACGTCTGCAAAAGCGACATGAAGTCCTGTGATATTGATCACAAGTCGTGGGAGTCAGTTGCCAGCGTTCGCCAGAGCTGGCGGGCAGTCATAAAGGCGGGGCTAAAGTGTGGCGAGTCGAAGAGACTTAGCAGTTGGCAGGAAAAAAGACAAAAGCGCAAGGGGAGAGCCAACTGTGTAACAGTCCCGACAAACAAATTTTTCTGCAGCACCTGTGGAAGAGCCTGTCACTCCAGAATTGGCCTTTATAGCCACTCCAGGCGCTGCTCCACACACCACTGACCACCTCCAGGCGCTTACCCATTGTCTCTCGAGATAAGGAGGCCAAAGAAGAAGAAGAAGTGTTACGACCAGGTAAGAAAGGTGACTAGGGGTCCCTTTTGGCCGTCTCCTGGTCTTACCATAACAGGGTTTAATTTTAAACACACCATGTTTTTAGCTCCCCCTTGATGAATCCTTGTTCACTGCTTTCCAATTATGAGGCAAAGAAACCAGCACAAATAGGCTTTCTTTAGGTTCAAAGAAGAAAAGTTGAAATTTATTAAACTTAACCTTAAACTCTAATCCGGTTAACATCTATGGGTACACGACACAGCCACACTAGCATACATACACGATACACACATGCAAATAGAGACAGAAAAGAGCAGAAGAAAAAAAAAGTGGAAAAGTTTGTGGCAATATCGGAAGAGTTTTTGTTACAGTTCTTCGAGCTCACAGTAGAGTCCTTGATTGTAGGTAGATTTTGCTTTTTGTTGGGGCTCAGTATTCTTCTTAAACCTTGTTCACTGTCGGAGACGTTTCTCTCTTAGGTTCATGTGTCTTCAGTGGATTCAGAGGCTTGTGAGAAAGAGATGGGAGCAGACAGGAGAGATCTTCTCAGTCCAGGAGCAAACGTCTTTCTGAGTTCAAACTGTTTGTACAATTCAGAAAAACCCAGGTTGCCCAGCAGATTAGTCATGTGACTATCTGGTCTGACCACGTCTTGGATTGTATCACCTTAGCAGTCTCTGGAATGCTCCTCTTACACACAATACCTGCTAATCAAGGTCCATTGTGGGTTGAATGTATCAGGGGATTGTCTTTTGTCCTTCCAATCATTGTCTGTTCATATGCAAATGTCTTTTCCAACCACCGCTGATCTGTTTAACAAATCCTTTCTTCACTCAACTAACAGTTTAAAATCAATGTTCATGACAAAATTAATATGCCTCATTCTTGGCAGGTGGGGGCCTAGCATGACAGCAGATAAAGCCAGGTTATGCAATCACATCAGACAATTCAGGCAGTTCGGATGGCTCCATGAAACGCAACATCTGCGAGTGAGGAAGTGTAGTCAAGGTAGCCATGCTGGTGGGGGATGGAGGTGTAGAGAGATTGGACGTCCATAGTGAAGAGGAGGCTGTTAGGGTCAGGAAACTGTGAATTGTCGAAATGACGTAAGGCGTCAGATGTAAGTGGGAAGAGACTGGATCACGGGAGAAAAGATAGAGTCAAGATAGGAAGAAATAAGTTCAGTGGGGCAGGAGCAGGCTGAAACGATGGGTCTGCCGGGACAGTCCTGTTTGTGGATGGTGGGAAGGAGGTAGAAGTGGGCTGTCTGGTGTTGTGAGACTCTGAGGTTGGAAACTGTTGAGGGAAGAACTCTGGAGGAGATGAAGTCAGTGACCAGGAGAGTCTGAGGGCTCTCTGCTTCTTCCTTGAACAGAGGCCCAACCAATCCCCATCCACCACCACCCTCCTCCGCCTGGCTGAACTTGTTCCCACATTGAACAATTTCTCCTTCAACTCCACAAACTTCCTTCAAATAAAAGCTGTTGCTTTGGGTACCCGCATGGGTCCTAGTTATGCCTGTCTTCTTGTGGGATATGTTGAACATTCCTTGTTCCAGCCCTACTCAGGCGCCCTCCCCCAACTCTTTTTCTGGTACATTGATGACTGTATCGATGCCATTTCCTGCTCCCGCCCCGAACTAGAAAACTTAATCAACTTTGTTTCTAATTTCCACCCTTCTCTCACCTTTACATGGTCCATCTCTGACACTTCCCTTCCCTTCCTTGACTTCTCTATCTCCATCTCTGGGGATAGGCTATCTACTAATATTCATTATAGGCCCACCGATTCCCACAGCTACCTCGACTGCACTTCTTCACACCCTGCCTCCTGTACGGACTCCATTCCATTCTTCCAGTTTCTCTGTCTCTGATGAATCTGCTCTGATGATGCTACCTTCCATGACGGTGCTTCTGATATGTCTTCCTTTCCCTCAACCGAGGATTCCCCCCACTGTGGTTGACAGGGCCCTCAACCATGTCCGGCCCATTTCCCGTACCTCTACCCTCACCCCTTCCCCTCCCTCCCAGAACCACGACAGGGTTCCCCTTGTCCTCACTGTCCACCCCACCAGCCTCCACATCCAAAGGATCATCCTCCTCCAGATCTGCCACCTCCAGTGTGATGCCACTACCAAACGCATCTTCCCCTCCCCTCTCATGTTAGTATTCCGAAGGGATTGTTCCCTCCGTGACACCTTGGTCCACTGCTCCATCACCCCCGGCACCTTGTCCCATTCCCACGGCACCCTGCCATGCAATCGCAGGAGGTGTAATACCTGCCCTTTTACCTCCTCTCTCCTCACCATCCAAGGGTCCAAACACTCCTTTCAGGTGAAGCAGTGATTTACTTGTACTTCTTTCAATTTAGTATACTGTATTCGCTGCTCACAGTGCGCTCGCCTCTACACTGGGGAGACCAAACACAGACTGGGTGACTGCTCTGCAATCAGCAGGACCCCGAGCTTCCAGTCACTTGCCATTTCAACACCACCCCCCTGCTCTCATGCTCACATCTCTGTCCTGGACCTGCTGCAGTGTTCCAGTGAACATCAACGCAAGCTCGAGGAACAGCGCCTGATCTTTTGATTAGGCATTCTGCAGCATTGCGGACTCAACATTGAGTTCAACAATTTCAGACCATGACTTGCCTTATTTTATATTTTTCTATTTTTAAAATTTATTTTGTTTTATTTTTTAACCAAATGTCTGTTTTTCATGTGGACAGAGCTGCTCATTACTCTGGAACTAAACACTCTCTCTGGGCTAACGCTTTGTCTTTCACCACAAGCATCAACACGCTCTTTACCTTTGTCCCAGGACATCTTTGTTATTTATTCTCTCCTGCCGATCACACACCTCCCCCTTTGTTCTCTTCCCCATCAACCCCCCCCCCACCCCCCCACCCCTTTACCTGCTTAAATCCTGATTCTTTTGTAACCTTTTCAAGATCTGATGAAAGGTCACAGACCTGTAACTTTAACTCGGCTTCTATCCCCACAGATGCTGCCTGACCTGCTGAGTATTTCCAGCATAGAGTTATACCGCACAGAAACAGGCCCTTCGGCCCATCGTGTCTGTGCCGGCCATCAAGCACCTAAATATTCTAATCCCATTTTCCAGCACTTGGACCGTAGCCTTGTGTGCTATGGCGTTTCAAGTGCTCATCTAAATGCTTCTTAAATGTTGTGAGGGTTCCTGCCTCTACCACCTCTTCAGGCAGTGTGTTCCAGATTCCAGCCACCCGCTAGGTGAAAATTCTTTTCCTCAAATCCCCTCTAAACCTCCTGCCCTTTACCTTAAATCTATGTCCCCTGGTTATTGACACCTCCGCTAAGGGAAAAAGTTTCTTCCTATCTAACCTATCAATTCCCCTCATAATTTTGTACACCTCAATCAGGTTCCCCCTCAGCCTTCTCTGCTCTAAGGAAAACAGCCCTAGCCTTTTCAGTCTCTCTTCATAGCAGAAATGCTCCAGCTCAGGCAATATCCTGGTGAATCTCCTCTGCACCCTCTCCAGTGCAATCACATCCTTCCTATAGTGTGGTGCCCAGAACTGTACACAGTACTCCAGCTGTGGCCTAACTAGCATTTTATACAGCTCCATCATAACCTCCCTGCTCTTACATTCTATGCCTCGGCTAATAAAGGCAAATATCCCAAATGCTTTCCTAACCACCTTATCTACCTGTGCTGCTGCCTTCAGTGATCTATGGATAAGTACACCAAGGTCCCTCTGACCCTCTGAACTTCCTAGGGTCCTACCATCCATTGTATATTCCCTTGCCTTGTTAATCCTCCCAAAATGCATCACCTCACACTTCTCAGGATTAAATTTCATTTGCCACAGCTCCGCCCATCTTACCAGCCCATCTATATCGTCCTGTAATCGAAGGCTTTCCTCCTCACTACTTACGACACCACCAATTTTCGTGTCAATGATCTTACTGATCATACCTCCTATATTCACATCTAAATCATTAATGTACACTACAAACAGCAAGAGACCCAACAACCATCCCTGCAGTACACCACTACAGGCTTCCACTCGCAAAAACGACCCTCGACCATCACCCTCTGCCTCCTGCCACTAAGCCAATTTTGGATCCAATTTGCCAAATTGCCCTGGATCCCATGGGCTCTTACCTTCTTAACCAATCTCCCATCTGGAACCTTATCAAAAGCCTTTCTGCTTTTATTTCAGATTTTCAGCACCTGCAGCATTTTGCTTTTACTTTAATGCTCTGGGGACATGGGTTCAAATTCCACCACATGGTGCAATTTAAATTCAATTAATTAATACAAATCTGGAACTAAAAGCTAGTCTCAGTTATGGTGGCATGAAACTATCATCACAGAATTGTTACAGCACAGAATTCAGCCCATTGTGTCTGTACCGGATCTCCAAATGAGCAACTCCCTCAGTTCCATTCCCCTGCCTTTTCCCCATAACCCTGCACGCTCTTTCTTTTCATATAACTGTCTAATTCCCTTTTGAATGCTTCAATTGAACCTGCCTCCACCACATTCTCAGGCAGCGCATTCCAGACCTTAACCATTCACTGCATGAAAAAGTTTTTCCTCGTGTCACTTTT
Organism: Heterodontus francisci; assembly: GCF_036365525.1. Taxonomy (NCBI): domain Eukaryota; kingdom Metazoa; phylum Chordata; class Chondrichthyes; order Heterodontiformes; family Heterodontidae; genus Heterodontus; species Heterodontus francisci. The sequence goes on from NC_090388.1 coordinate 5,931,800, forward strand.
GCTTCTCTTACCAAATACTTTAAATCTGTGCCCTCTCGTTTGCGATCTTTTCACGAGTGGGAACAGTTTTTCCTTATCTACTCTGCTCAGACTCCTTATGATTTTGAATCTCCTCTCAGCCTTCTTTTCTCTTAACTTCTCCAATCTTCCTTCAAAACTGAAATTCCTCAAGCCTGGAACCATTCTCGTGAATCTTTTCTGCACTTTCTCCAATGCCCTCACGTCTTTCCTGAAATGTTGATTGTCATAAAAACCCATCTGGTTCACTAATGTCCTTTAGGGAAGGAAATCTGCTGTCCTTACCTGGTCTCGTCTACATGTGACTCCAGACCCACAGCAATGTGACTGACTCTTAACTGCCCTCTGAAATGGCCTAGCAAGCCACTCAGTTGTTAATGGCAATTAGGAATGGGCAACAAATGCTGGCCTTGCCAGTGATGGGCTCCAGTAAATTCTGAAGGGGCAGCACGCAAGTAACGAACACCCGACGAGGGACTTAAAAGGGCAGAACCACCCAGGAGACAGAATGTGGCCTCCCACAGAAGGCCTCAGCTGAGATTTAGGGGTTGTCCATGGTTAAAGTTGACCGCTACAAACCCTCTCCCTCCACGCGTATCGCCAGGGTACAGTAGCACCTTCCATATCGTGTCCCAGGAAACAGAGATAGGTGTGGCAGAAAACAAGGGAAAATAACTGGCAGTACCATCCCTGTACTTCCCACCCGTACACCATCCCCCACCCCTGCCATTTACACAGAGGGCTGGATATGTTCTCCCCCAGGCATCAGGTTCTGTAGTGGGGGCGGAGGGGTCTGAAGTTGCCTCTCGGAGAGGCCTCAACGCACCCTGACATGGGAGGGCCTGGCCCGATATTGCCAGCGGCAGCGAGGCCTCATGGCGGCCTCCCTGCGCTCAGCAGTGAGACACCAATTTGAATATGTAAATAAATTAAAATGAATGAATTAATGAAACTCACATCGCCGCCTGATGTCCCCTGCGATCTCAGCCCAGTGCCCGGCACTCCCGTGCCTTCAGATCCCCGTCCAGGGAAACGAGGCACCACACCGGTGGGGAGGGGGGAGGAGGTAGTTTTATCAGTGTCGTGCGGGGGGTGCTGGTAAGAGGGTCAAATTAACGTCATGGCTGTAGGGGATGGTAGGAAGGGTTGTCGTTGAAAGTTTGTGCAGTTTGGGGGCGGGGGAAGGTCAGATGGTAAAGATAAGTTTTTTTGGAGGGGAAGGGCAAGTAATTAATTTAATCGTTATTGAGGGGGTGGGAGAGGGGCAAAAGAAATGTATTTATTTTAATTCACTTTACCTTTCAATATTTAAATTTCCCAGTCGGGCTGACAGCCCTTTCAAAATGGCGTCGGTGCCTGCACACAGGAAGCTGATGCCATTGCTGGGGACGGACAGCCCGCCTCGGCTATTTAAATGAGCCGCCATGCTCAGAATCGCAGCGGCTCTGTGACATGCGGGCTGCCATTTTTTTTCCACCTGCCACTGATAGTGTGCGTGGTTGGAGTGGTCAGCCTGGTGAAGCTTATCATAAGATCATAAGAACTAAGAGCAGGAGTAGGCCGTCCGGCCCCTCGAGCCTGCTCCGCCATTCAATAAGATCATGGCTGATCTTTTCGTGGACTCAGATCCACTTACCTGCGCTCTCACCGTATCCCTTAATTCCTTTATTGTTCAAAAAGATATCTACCTTAGCTTTAAAAACGTTTACTGAAGAAGCGTCAACTACTTCACTGGGCAAGGAATTCCATAGATTAACAACCCTTTGGGTGAAGAAGTTCCTTCTCAATTCAGTCCTAAATCTGCTCCCTCTAATCTTGAGGCTATGCCCTCTTCTCCTAGCTTCACCTGCCAGTGGAAACATCCTTTCTACTTGTATCTTATCTATTCCCTTCATAATTTTATATGTTTCTATAAGATCCCCCCTCATTCTTCTGAATTCCAATGAATATAATCCCAATCTACTCAGTCTCTCCTCATAAGCCAACCCCCTCAACTCCGGAATCAACCTAGTGAACCTCCTCTGCACCCCCTCCAGTGCCAGTACATCCTTTCTCAAGTAAGGAAACCAAAACTGCACACAGTACTCCAGGTGCGGCCTCACTAGTACCTTATACAGCTGCAACATAACCTCTCTGCTTTTAAACTCAATCCCTTTAGCAATGAAGGACAAAATTCCATTTGCCTTCCTAATTACTTGCTGTACCTGCAGACCAACCTTCTGCGATTCATGCACAAGGACACCCAGGTCCCTCTGCATAGCAGCATGCTGCAACTTTTTACCATTCAAGTAATGATCCTTTTTACTGTTACTCCTACCGAAATGAATGACTTCACATTTATTAACATTGTATTTCATCTGCCAGACCTTTGCCCACTCACTCAATGTATCTATGTTCCTCTGCAAAGTTTCACAGTCATCTGCACACTTTGCTCTGCTTGATCCTGGCAAGACTTTGAGAGGGCAGTAGACCACATCACCAGAAATCGGACATTCTCCACCATGACCCGGTCCAAATTTTGGTGGTAGTGGCATCAGGAGATTGTGGAGGCGAAAACTCACCCAGTGTGCTTATGCTAAAATTTCACACTCTGCTATTTTAATACAGGGGCTAACCTGTTTTATTTTAAATGAATAGACATCTGCGTTAAGAAAGCACAGCGAGTTGGGAACATAATGGGTCAGAAAATTGACCGCATCTACTTTGTTTTGGAGTTGATTTCAATCAAGTACACAAGACCTAGGTCATAAGCCCAGTTCACGCTTTCAATTTAATTTTGAGTTAATTTTCATGGAGATCAAATTGGGCGTCCTATCCCAAAATTCCCTGTTGCTGTCGGGCACGATGGGTTAAAGTCAGGGGGAACATCCTTTTTTTATTCATTCATAGGATGTGGGCGTCGCTGGCAAGGCCAGCAATTGGTGCCCATTCCTAATTGGCCTTGAGAAGGTGGTGGTGGGCTGCCTTCTTGAACCGCTGCAGTCCATTTGGGGTAGGTACACCCACAGTGCTGTTAGGAAGGGAGCTCCAGAATTTTGACCCAGCGACAGTGAAGGAACGGCCAATAGGCAATGATTAGGGTATAAACTCAACTTATTCCCAGGAGGCAGTGGGACTAATTGGACAGCACTTTCAAAGAGCCAGTACAGGTCTGATGGACAGAATGGCTTCTTTCTGTGCTGTATCATTCTACGATTCTACATTCCAGCACATAGGTACAGTACAGAGGTATCACACTGAAAAGTTACAATGGAATTTTCTGAATCTTCTCCTGGCGCATTGTTACCATGTTAATATAACAAAGCAAAGCCTACTTTTTATAGAAACATAGGAACATAGAAATAGGAGGCTATTCAGCACTATTCATGACTCCTCAGATTAGATTAGATTAGAGATACAGCACTGAAACAGGCCCTTCGGCCCACCGAGTCTGTGCCGAACATCAACCACCCATTTATACTAATCCTACACTAATCCCATATTCCTACCAAACATCCCCACCTGTCCCTATATTTCCCTACCACCTACCTATACTAGTGACAATTTATAATGGCCAATTTACCTATCAACCTGCAAGTCTTTTGGCTTGTGGGAGGAAACCGGAGCACCCGGAGAAAACCCACGCAGACACAGGGAGAACTTGCAAACTCCACACAGGCAGTACCCGGAATCGAACCCGGCTCCCTGGAGCTGTGAGGCTGCGGTGCTAACCACTGCGCCACTGTGCCGCTGAAGTAGTCCATGTAGAAATGCAGCAAGACCTGGACAACATCCAGGCTTGGGCTGATAAGTGGCAAGTAACATTCACGCCACACAAGTGCCAGGCAATGACCATCTCCAACAAGAGAGAATCTAACCATCTCCCCTTGACATTCAACGGCATTACCATCGCTGAATCCCCCACTATCAACATCCTAGGGGCTACCATTAACCAGAAACTGAACTGGAATAGCCATATAAATACCGTGGCTACAAGAGCAGGTCAGAGGCTAGGAATCCTGAGGTGAGTAACTCACCTCCAGACTCCCCAAAGCCTGTCCACCATCTACAAGGCACAAGTCAGGAGTGTGATGGAATACTCTCCACTTGCCTGGAAGGGTGCAGCTCCAACAACACTCAAGAAGCTCGATACCATCCAGGACAAAGCAGCCCGCTTAATTGGCACCCCATCTACAAACATTCACTTCCTCCACCACTGACGCACAGTGGCAGCAGTGTATACCATCTACAAGAAGCACTGCAGCAATGCACCAAGGCTCCTTAGACAGCACCTTCCAAACCCGCGACCTCTACCAACTAGAAGGACAAGGGCAGCAAATACATGGGAACACCACCACCTGCAAGTTCCCCTCCAAGTCACACACCATCCTGACTTGGAACTATATCGCCGTTCCTTCACTGTCGCTGGGTCAGAATCCTGGAACTCCCTTCCTAACAGCACTGTGGGTATACCTACCCCAAATGGACTGCAGCGGTTCAAGAAGGCAGCTCACCACCACCTTCTCAAGGGCAATTAGGAATGGGCAATAAATGCTGGCCTGGCCAGTGATGCCCACATCCCATGAATGAATAAAAGAAAAATTTAGCCCTCGAGCCTGTTCCGCCATTGAGTGAGATCATGGCTGATCTGTGACCTAACCCCACATGCCTTTGCCCCAGATCCCTGAATACCTTTGGTTAACAAAAATCTATTGATCTCAGATTTAAAATCAGCAATTGATGTCGCATCAATGTAAATTGCATTTGTGAAAGAGAGTTCCAAACTCCTACCACCCTTTGTATGTAGAAATGTTTCCTAATTTACTCCTGAAAGGTTCATGTCCCCCAGTTCTAGTCTCCCTAGCGAAAATAGTCTCCTTCTATCTACCCTATCTGTTCTCCTGAATATCTTGAAAACTTTGATCACCCTTAACCTTCTAAATACCAGGGAATGTACAACCCTAGTTTGTGCTAACTTTCTTCATAGCATAACCCTTGGAGTCCAGGTATTATTCTAGTAAATTTATGCTGCACTTCCCCCAAAGGCCATTACCTCCTTCCTAGGGTGTGGTGCCCAGAACAGTTCACAGTAATGCCAGGTGTGGTCTAACCAGGGCTTTGTATAGCTGAAGCATGATGTTTTGGGAGCAGATAGTACAAGCTTTAGATTTTACCAACAAAAGAGATCTGATAAGGTGTGGAAGTATTGTGAATTGCTTCTGCTTTGCTATTGTCCAGCCATGTCATTGGGCAATGCTAAATGTGTAATTCGTAATTGATCTATGTTCTATGTGGAAGTTTTCAAAGCTACGTGAAATATACAGGGAACTTGTAACGGTTATTATAAAATACCAACAATAAATCAATCTCTATTTGCAAGATTTTGCTCCCAATATACAGCCTCTCTTGATGAGAGTGTGAATCCCAGAATTATTGGCACGAAAATCGACAGTAGCGTGAATGAGACACTTTGGCTTCCAATTTGCTCTCCAGTGGATTGAAATTCCCGACCGTGAAGGCAGTCTTGCAACTTCAAGATGATAAAGAAATTACTTGCATTTATAAAACACCTTCAATGACCTCAGGAAGTCCCAAAGTGCATTACAATCAAGTATATGGAAGTGTCGTCACTTTTGCCTCTGAGTCAGAAGATGATGGGTTCAATATGAGCACAGGAAATTGAGCACATAATCCAGGTTGACACTCCTAGTGCAATGCTGAGAGAGTGCTGTGTTGTCGGAGGTGCTGTCTTTCAGATGAGACATAACCGAGGCACAATCAGGTAGACGTAAAAGATCATAAGGCACAATTTGAAGAAGAGCAGGGGAATTCTCCCGGTAACCTGGCCAATATTTATCCCTCAACCAACAACAGTTTGCACTTAAATAGCACCTTTAACATAGCACAACGTCACAAGGTGCTTCACAGGAATGTTATTAAACAAAATTTTATACCGAGCCACTTAAACATAGAAACATAGACAATAGGAGCAGGAGTAGGTCATTCGGCCCTTCAAACCTGCTGCGCCATTCAAAAAAGATCATGGCTGCTGGTTTAATTCAGTCCCCTGTTCCCGCTTTTTCCCTGCATCCCTTGATCCCTTTGGCATTACGAAATATATCTATCTCCTTCTTGAATATATTTAATGACTTGGCCTCCGCTGCCTTCTGTGGTAGAGATTCCACAGATTCACCACCCTCTGAGTGAAGAAATTTCTCCTCATCTCGGTTGTAAATGGCATACCCCGTATCCTGACACTGTGACCCCTGATTCTGGACTCCCCAGCCATCGGGAACATCCTCCCTGCATCTGGAGATGCATAAAGAGATAAAGGAACAGTTCCAATGGATTGGAGGGTAGCTAATGTAACCCCACTATTTAAAAAAGGAGGTAGAGAGAAAACAGGGAATTATAGACCGTTTAGCCTGACATCAGTAGTGGGGAAAATGCTAGAGTCCATTATAAAAGATGTAATAGAAGAGCACTTGGAAAACAATGACAGGATCAGACAAAGTCAACATGGATTTACGAAAGGGAAATCATGCTTGACAAATCTACCGGAATGTTTTGAGGATTTAACTAGTTTAATAGATAAGGGAGAACCAGTGGATGTGGTGTATTTGGAGTTTCAGAAGGCTTTTGATAAGGTCCCACATAAGAGATTAGCGTGCAAAATTAAAGCTCATGGGATTGGGGATAAGGTACTGACATGGATAGAGAACTGGTTGGCAGACAGGAAATAAAGAATAGGAATAAACGGGTCCTTTCCAAGTGGCAGGCAGTGACTAGTGGGGTACCGCAGGGATCAGTCCGAGGACCCCAGCTATACACAATATATATTAATGATATAGATGATGGAATTAAATGTAATATATCCAAGTTTGCAGAGGACACAAAGCTGGGTGGGAATGGGAGCTGTGAGGAGGATGCAGAGAAGCTCCAGTGTGATTTGGACAGGTTGAGTGAGTGGGCAAATACATGGCAGATGCAGTATAATGTGGATAAATGTGAGGTTATCCACTTTGGTGGCAAAAACAGAAAGGCAGATTATTATCTCAACGGCGATAGATTGGGAAAGGGGGAGGTGCAGCAAGACTCGGGTGTTCTCGTACACCAGTCACTGAAAGTAAGCATGCAGGTGCAGCAGGCAGTTAAGAAGGCAAATTGTATGTTAGCCTTCAGAGCAAGAAGATTTGCATATAGGAGCAAGGATGTTTTGCTTCAATTATACAAGGCCTTGGTGAGACCACATCTGGAGTATTGTGTGCAGTTTTGGTCTCCTTATCTGAGGAAGGATGTTCTTGCTATGGAGGGAGCGCAGCAAAGGTTTACCAGACTGTTTCCTGGGATGGCAGGACTGACGTTTGAAGAGAGATTGGGTCGATTAGGCTTGTACTCACTAGAGTTAAGAAGAATGAGAGGGGATCTCATAGAAATCTGCAAAATTCTAACAGGATTGGACAGACTAGATGCAAGAAGGATGTTCCCGATGGCGGGGGAGTCCAGGACCAGGGGTCACAGTCTAAGGATAAGGGGTAAGCCATTTAGGACTGAGATGAGAAGGGATTTCTTCACCCAGAAAGTGGTGAACCTGTGGAATTCTCTACCACAGAAAGCAGCTGAGGCCAAATCATTAAATATATTCAAGAATGAGTTAGATATAGTTCTTAGGGCTAAAGGGATCAAGGGATATAAGGAGAAAGCGGGAACAGTTTACTGAGTTTGGATGATCAGCCATGATCGTATTGAATGGCAGTGCAGGCTCGACGGGCCGAATGGCCTACTCCTGCTCCTATTTTCTATATTAGGACAAGTAACCAAAAGCTTGGTCAAAGAAGTAGGTTTTAAGCATTGTCTTAAATGAAGAAAGAGGTAGAGAGGCAGAGAGGTGTAGGGAGGGAATTCCAGAGATTAGGTCTTAGGCAGCTGAAGGCACGTCCACCAATGGTAGAGCAATTAAAATCAGCGATGCTCAAGAGGCCAAAATTAGAGGAGTGCAGATATTTCAGAGGGTTGTGGGGCTGGAGGAGGTCACAGAGGTAGGAAGGAGCAAGACCGTGGAGGGATTTGAAAACAAGGATGAGAGTTTTAAAATCGAGGTGTTGTTTAACTGGGAGTCAATGTATGTCAGTGAGCACAGGGGTGATAGGGGAATGGGTTTGGTATGAATCCACCCAGCTGGACGACAATGGAGAGGCGTTGGAGGAGGATGGTGTGGTCAACCTTTCCAAAGGCTGCAGACAGGACAAGAAAGATGAAGAGGGAAAGTTTACCTTTGTAACAGTTACACAGGATCTCATTTATGATTTTGATAAGAGCTGTTTCGGTACTATGGCAGGAGTGGAAACCTGATTGGAGAGATTCAAACATGGAGTTCCGGGAAAGATGGGCACGGATTTGGGAAGCGACATCATGTTCAATGACTTTGGAGAGGAAAGGGAGGTTGGAGATGAGGTGGTAGATTACAACGACGGAGGGTTCAAGAGTTGATGTTTTGAGCAGGGGCTGATGATGGTAGGTTTTGAATCAACATCATTAAAATCATTATCACATAGCTGTTTCTGGGAGCTTGCTGTGTGCAGATTGGTTGCCGCATTTCCTATGCTACGACAGTGACTTCACTTCAAAAATACTTCATTTGTTGTAAAGTTCTATACAAAAAATGAGGGATATCAGGGCTGGTGTGGGCCTGGAGTCACATATAGGTCCAGACTGGGTAAGGATGGCAGATTTCCTTCCCTAAAGGACGTTAGTGAACCAGTTAGGTTTTTATGACAATCTGACCACTCCGTGGTCACTTTTACTGAGACCAGCTTGTATTTTCCAGCAATACCACCCCAACATAAGGAAGGTTGCTAATGTTGCACCTGGTGCTTCACAGGTAGGTATAAGGAGAACTGAAGAGAGAGACACACTGCCCTGGTCTATCATCTTCTTGTAAATACATCGAACCTAGGCAAAATGTGATGCTGCTGAAGATTGCGATGTGAAGATAATGAAAAAAATTATCCCTCCCTTCCCCCAAGAAATTTGAACAGTTCATATTTTTGGAGAAGTGTCAGAAAAACACAAGCAGCCTTTATTACTCACTGAGCAAACACAGTTGCTGTTTCCTTGTTGATTTGACAGGGAGCTACTCAGAGTTGTACCAGTTTACTGCTGCACTTCCTGTTTGATTATTTACTCAGGATAGTTTCTCTTCTCTTGATTAGGTGGTCCTGGGGTTAACCACAGTTGCATTTGAATGACACCATCCTTTGGGGTTACAGCGGAGTTTCATATATCAAGGTTGCACCCTATTGTATGGTGATACTAAGAATGGCCTAATCAACAGCTAGAACTTGCATTTGTATAGTGCCTATAATGTAGCAAAATGCCCCAAGGCTTTTCAAAGGAGCGTTATCAAAAGAAATTTGACACCAAGCCACATAAGGAGATATTTGGGCAGATGACCAAAAGCTTGGTCAAAGCGGTAGGTTTTAAGGAGGAACTTAAAGGAGGAATGTGAGGCAGAGTGGTTGGAAAGGCCGTTTTTGCTACATTAAAGGTGCTGCATAAATGCAAGTTGTTGTTGCTGCTGCTTCAGAGGTGAGTGTGCTACTCACTTACCCAATGCTGAGACTAATAACCCTTAGTGTGAAAATAATGATTCAAACTCCCTGTTTTGTTACTCTGGTGATAATTCCCCAGTCTGTTCCCCCTTGTAATTGGTACAAGAAAACTTTTCCTGTTTACGATGAAAAAACCTTTAACAACATCTTTAGATTCCTTATTTCCTGGGTGCAAACACGCCACACGACAGGGGTGGGGTAGGGTAGGTGCGGTTCTCTTATTATAGAGGATGGACCAATGGCATCTCTGCGCAACAGTTTAGGTGAATTGAGCTATAAATTCTCTATCTCTCACAATCCTCCTAGTTAGACAGTGGGGTTGTTTTAATATAGAAACTTGAATTAACCAGCAGCATTAATAAAGTCATGATTTTAGATAGCTTCCTCACACTGGATACCATTTAATCATCCATTCTGTTGAGTTCCCAATCTCAGTCTTGTTGCTATGGTAACGCACCATATGGAGGGGGCTGATTTTATCTTTTGAAGTCTTTTTTTTAAATTTGTTTGTGGGATGGGGGTGTCGCTGGCTAGGCCAGCATTTATTATCCATCTCTAATTGCCCTTGAACCAAGTGGCTTGCTAGGCCATTTCAGAGAAAGTCAACCACAATGTTGTGGGCCTGGAGTCACATGTAGGTCAGACCAGCAGATTTCCTTCCCTCAAGGACATCAGTGAACCAGATGGGTTTTTACAGCAATTGACAAGGGTCACCATTAGGCTAGCTTTTAATTCCTGATTTATTAATTGAATTCAGATTTCACCATCTGCTGTGGAGGGATTTGAACCCATTAGCCTGGTTGTGGGATTACTAGCCCAGTGACATTACCACCGCCTCCCCAACAGAATATTGAGGATTTTGTCCTAGCAAAAATGATGAATGGTGAAACATAGAACATAGAACATAGAACATACAGCACAGAACAGGCCCTTCGGCCCACAATGTTGTGCCGATCCTTTGTCCTCTGTCAAGGACAATTTAATCTATACCCCATCATTCTCCTTTATCCATATACCTATCCAAAAGCCTTTTGAAAGTCCCTAAAGTTTCTGACTCAACAACTTCCCCGGGCAAGGCATTCCATGCCTCGACCACTCTCTGGGTAAAGAACCTTCCCCTGACATCCCCCTTATATCTCCCACCCTTCACCTTAAATTTATGACCCCTTGTAACGCTTTGCTCCACCCGGGGAAAAAGTTTCTGACTGTCTACCCTATCTATTCCCCTGATCATCTTATAAACCTCTATCATGTCACCCCTCATCCTTCTCCTTTCTAATGAGAAGAGGCCTAGAATGTTCAGCCTTTCCTCGTAAGACTTATTCTCCATTCCAGGCAACATCCTGGTAAATCTCCTCTGCACCCTCTCCAAGGCTTCCACATCCTTCCTAAAATGAGGCGACCAGAACTGCACACAGTACTCCAAATGAGGCCTTACCAAGGTCCTGTACAGCTGCATCATCACCTCACGGCTCTTAAATTCAATCCCTCTGCTAATGAACGCTAACACCCCATATGCCTTCTTCACAGCCCTATCCACTTGAGTTGCAACTTTCAATGATCTATGCACATAGACCCCAAGGTCTCTCTGCTCCTCCACATGCCCAAGAACCCTACCGTTAACCCAGTATTTTGCATTCATGTTTGTCCTTCCAAAATGGACGACCTCACACTTTTCAGGGTTAAACTCCATCTGCCACTTTTCAGCCCAGCACTGCAACCTATCCAAGTCCCTTTGCAGACGACAATAGCCCTCCTCGGTATCCACAACTCCACCAACCTTTGTATCATCTGCAAATTTACTGACCCACCCTTCGACTTCCTCATCCAAGTCGTTAATAAAAATCACAAACAGGAGAGGACCCAGAACTGATCCCTGCGGCACGCCACTGGTAACTGGGCTCCAGGCTGAGTATTTACCATCTAAGACCACTCTCTGCCTTCTATCAGTTAGCCAATTCTTAATCCAACTGGCCACATTCCCCACTATCCCATGCCTCCTGACTTTCTCCATAAGTCTACCATGGGGGACCTTATCAAATGCCTTACTAAAATCCATGTACACCACATCCACTGGTTTACCCTCATCCACTTGCTTGGTCACCTGCTCAAAGAATTCAATCAGGCTTGTGAGGCAAGACCTACCCCTCACAAAACCGTGCTGACTGTCCCGAATCAAGCAGTGTCTTTCCAGATGCTCAGAAATCCTATCCCTCAGCACCTTTTCCATCAACTTGCCTACCACCGAAGTAAGACTAACTGGCCTGTAATTCCCAGGGTTGTTCCTATTCCCTTTCTTGAACAGGGGCACAACATTTGCCACCCTCCAATCACCTGGTACCACCCCCGTCAGCAGAGAAGATGAAAAGATCATTGCCAGCGGCTCTGCAATTTCATCCCTTGCTTCCCATAACATCCTTGGATATACCCCGTCAGGCCCGGGAGACTTGTCTATCTTCAAGTTATTCAAAAACCCCAACACATCTTCCCTCCTAACGAGCACTTCCTCGAGCTTACCAGTCTGTTTCACACCGTCCTCTTCAGTAATACACCCCTTCTCATTCGTAAATACCGAAGAGAAGTACTCATTCAAAACCTCACTTATCTCTTCCGGCTCAACACACAGTCTCCCGCTATTGTCCTTGACCGGACCTATGGTCCCCCTGGTCATCCTCATATTTCTGACATACGCGTAAAAGGCCTTGGGGTTTTCTTTTATCCTACCCGCCAAGCATTTTTCATGCCCTCTCTTAGCTCTCCTAATCCCTTTCTTCAGATCCTTCCTGGCCATCTTGTATCCCTCCAGAGCTATGCCTGTGCCCTTTTTCCTCAACTTTATATACGCATCCTTCTTCTTCCTAACAAGACTCTCAACCTCTCTTGTCAACCACGGTTCCCTCACATGACCATCCCTTCCCTGTCTGACAGGGACATGCTTATCAATGGCCCCTACTATCTGCTCCTTGAAAAAGTTCCACATTTCGACCGTGCCCTTCCCTGCCAGCATATGCTCCCAACTTATGCTCCTCAGTTCCTGCCTGACAGCATCATATCTACCCTTCCCCCAATTGTAAACCTTGCCCTGTTGCACATACCTATCCCTCTCCATTACCACAGTGAATGCTACAGAATTGTGATCACTATCTCCAAAGTGCTCGCCCACCAACAGCTCTATCACTTGCCCTGGTTCATTACCTAGTACCAAATCCAATATTGCCTCCCCTCTGGTCGGGCAGTCTACATACTGAGTCAGAAAAGCTTCCTGGACATACTGCACAAACACTACCCCAACATGTCCAAGTCAGGGAGGTGTGTGACTTGCAGGTGGTGGTATTCCATCCATCTTCTGCCCTTGTCCTTCTAGGCCAGGGGTCAGCAACTTGTTTTACCTTAAGAACCTTTAAAAATAAAGATTGCCTAAAATAAAAACAATTGAGAGCCGCAAGGCACAAAAAAAAAATTAAAGAATGGAGTAAAGGCATAAGCATACCTAAAGAGAAGAAAATGGTTTATTGAGAATCTAAGGAACATTATGCACTTATTTGATGCCATAGAAAGTCATTTGCTTTAACTTCTCTTTGACACTTATCAGAATGATCACAGTTACTAGTTAGTGTCCTGTAATTTCAATCTTGCATATAGGTCGGGCAAAAATCCAGTTTCTACATCCCAGGAATAGGTAAAAACTGTTATTTTTGTTTTCAAAGTGGAATCTTGAAGCTACCCAAATCTTAAATTTGCTTTTGGCTTTATCAACATTTTCCTGGAAAATCATAAAGGCAAGTTTTCTTTCACTTCTAGGTGGATATTTTTCGGCAAGGGGTTTGAGATTTGTTAACTCGCTGCAGTGAGTTTAACTGCAGTGTCTTAATTGAACATGTTGAATTTAAAAAAAAATTAAATTCATTAAGAGATAAGGTTCGTGGAAGGCACTTCTAGATTACAGTTAACCAGATCTTGGATTAATTAATGATAATGTGTCTTCCTTCAGCTGCTGGGGTGAATTGGATTGTACCGTGGTTAAGAAAGAATGAATATACTGCTTATTTTTCTGTTTCACAACACAGTTGTAAAATAGCCCGATAGGAGCAGAAACATTAATCACCAAATGCTACAGGATAGTCAAAAACTCATAATATAAACACCGTTAAACCAGAGCCACAAATGAGATGTTGAAGACCTGCATGCGGCTGCAGAGCCGCAGGACACCGACCCTTGTTCTAGGTGGTAGAGGTTGTGGGTTTGGAAGGTGCTGTCGAAGGAATCTTGGCGAGTTGATGCAGTGTTGATAAAGTGATACGAGTTGTAGATAGTAAACACCACTGCCAGTATGCACTGCTGGCGCAGGGAGTGAATATTTAAGGGGTGGATGGGGTGTCAATCAAGCAGCTGCTTTGTCCTGGATGGTGTTGAGCTTCCTGAGGGTTGTTGGAGCCGCACTCGTCCAGGCAAGTGGAGAGTATTCCATCACACTCCTGACTTGTGCCTTGTAGATTATGGACAGTCTTTGGGTAGTCAGGAGGTGAGTTACTCTCCACAGACCTCCCAGCCTCTGACCTGCTCATGCAGCCGCAGTGTTTATATGGCTGGTCCAGTTAAATTTCTGGTCAATGGTAACCCCCGAGATGTTGATGGTGGAAGACTAAGGTAATGCCGTTGAACGTCAAGGGGAGATGGTTAGATTCTCTCTTGTTGGAGATGGTCATTGCCTGGCACTTGTGTGGCTTAAATGTTACTTACCACTTATCAGCCCAAGCCTGGATATTGTCCAGGTCTTGCTGCATGTGGGCAAGGAATGTTTCACTATCTGAGGAGTTGCGAATGGAACTGAACACTACGGAATCATCAGTGAAATTATGCAGAGTTTTGATGGAATGAATAGGGAAGTCAGTGGTTGCTGTGTGATTGCCTTTAAGATTGATGTCCCTTTAAGATCTTAGTATGCTAATGAGCTAAATGCTAGGACATTGTCATGTGACTACATGCTAGTCTCACTCTGTAACTGTAATACCAAGAGGCAAGTTCTGTAAATAGATAGCTCTGCACTGTATATACTTGTTAGCTGTTGACAAATCTGTTCGAGATCTTCAATCAACTGAACTCCACGCATCTCATCTATGTTGCATCAGACAACATGAAAAGCTTCTCATTACAGTGGCGACTTAAAATTGTCACTAGAAAGAGTGAGGAGAGCATGTAGGAGAAATAGGGCCATTGTGCTTCGAATTTTCTATCACAGGGAGTGGTTGAAGCAGACTGTTGTATATTTTAAGGGAAAAAATATATCTAAAGCAGAGGAAGATACAGGGCTATAGGAAAAGAATGGGGCACTGGAATTAGTTTTGGATTTCTCTAGCAAAGTGCTGGCGCAGACACCATGGGCTGAGTGATGTTCTTTCGCATTGTAAACCTCTGTGACTAATGCATAATAATTTGCGACTAAGAGATGTGTGATTCACTGGGGCTGCCTCGATGATTCAAACTGGGCCCTTCCTGTCCTGTACACTTCCATGTTCCTGCGGCCTAGAAATAATGGGCGCAATCTCTGCGCCGGAATGGAGAGGCCTGAGGTGATGTAATATTGGGCCTTAGGTCACATTATAATTGAGCATGTGTGCTGCGGGCACCTAATGCACACCCAAATCAGCTCAATGCTAAAGAGAACTCCAAGGTCAGGAGCTTGTATCGACTAGAAAATGGGCACTAAACGGTTGAATTTCCAGGCCTGTGATTATTCACCTACCTGTATTGATAGCACTGTTATCTACACCTTCTATGTATGCTCTCATGAGGATGCTTGCTATGTGGATAAATATTAACTAAAATAAACCAGTAGGAAAGGGATAATATCCTTGATAAAGAGAGATAAGACTCAAGCTAATCTCTTCAACCAACACTTGCCCACCCATTCTAATCTCTCCCTCTTTGTGTCTTTTCCACTGTACCTCTGTGAAGTTTCATATTAAACATCCACTTCCTCCACAACCTCTGCAATATCATGTGTGTTACCTGCACTGCAGCAACTCACCAAGGCTCCTCCGACGGCACCTTCCAAACCCGCGGCCTCTGCCACCTAGAAGAACAAGGGCAGCAAACGCATGGGAACACCACCACCTGCAAGTTCCCCTCCAAGTCACACACCATCCTGACTTGGAACAATATCGCCATTTCTTCACTGTCGCTGGGTCAAAATCCTGGAACTCCCTTCCTAACAGTGGATGTGCCTATACTATGTGGAGTGCTGCGGTTCAAAAAGGCAGCTCACCACCACTTTCTCAAGGGCAATTAGGGATGGACAATAAATGCTGACCTAGCCTGCAACACTCACATCCCAAAAATGGATAAAGAAAGAGCCTTGTGATGTTTACAATGTTGTAGCTGCTATATAAATGCAAGTTGGTGTTGTACAAAATTATTGTTGCAATAAAAAGCAGCTACAGAAGCCTTCAAGGATCAATTCTTTAACTTTCTGTGGTATTACCATAAATGAGGGACAAATAATGCTAACTTGATGGTAAATTACCAAGCCTTCCTTCCCCATTATGCACAACACCTGTGATTGTGAATGACAAAAAGAGAACTCAAGTCATTCACATCTTGGAGTCAGCGTATGACTCCAGTAACTCCACGTGACACACATAACTTCTCCTTAAATAGCCTCAATAAAGAAGTAATTTCAAAGCAGAATGGCAAATCCCCACAAAGGAAAAGGGAAACAGTCATTGAACTATTTTGTGTTCTCCAATGCTGCTGCAAATATGTGTTGACATCCTTCCATCTATGAAAGATGATGGACATGCAGCAAACAATCCATGTAGGTGGGGTGTCTTCTCTTGGTGCACCTTTGCTGATGGCTGTGAAGACCAATCCTTGAGAGGCAGCTTCTGCCACAAGTGCTGCACGTGAAGCTGCCAAGTGACGCTGTGAGTTGTTGTTTTTGATGTTGGTGCCTGTTGCCAAGCTGCTGTAGCCACTGGTCATTGTGGTGGTTCACACCAGTCCACAGGATGTGCCGCCATTTCTCTCTTTCGCCAGCTAGCGACTCCCAGGTGTGATAGCTGACATTTAGAGCCTTCATGTCGCGCTTTGCAAGCATCCTTAAAGTGGAGCTTTGGCACCCCACTGGTCATCAGACCCTGGCTACCTCACCATACAGAAGGTTCTTGGGTATGCAACCATCTTCCATCCTACAGATGTGTCCAATCTGCTGAAGCCGCCTCTGTTTGATTAGTGCCGATGCACTTGGGAGCTCTGCCTTTGAGAGCACAGCCGCATCTGTGATTTTTTATCCTGCCAGGATATACCCATAATGCACCACAGACAGCAAAGATGGAAATTATTGAGCTTCTTTTCCCGGTAGCTGTAAGTCGCTCATGTTTCACAGCCATTCAGCAAGGTGCTGAGAACACAGGCCTTATAAACCATCAGCCTGGTCCTAAGAGTCAGCTTAGTGTTATCCCATGCGTGTTTCACATGTCAGCTAAAGGTGGTAGCTGCTTTCCCTATGTATTGAGCTGTGCATCAAGGGACAGATTGTCTGTCACAGTGGACCCAAGGAAGCAGAATTTGCTAACCATTTCCAGTGGGATGTTATTTAGTGTGATCAGGGGCAAAGATGCAACACCTTGTCCCATGACCACAGTTTTCTTGAAGCTTATAGTCAAGGAGAACAAGTTACAGGCACGGGAGAGACAGTCCATGAGTCTTTGTAGCTGAATTTCCCTGTGAGCGACTAGCGCAGCATCATCAGTGTAGAGGAGTTCTCTGATCAGGACGAGATGTGTTTTTGTCTTCTCTTTCAGCCTTGATATATTGTAGAGCTTCCGTCTGACCTAGTGTGCAAGTGGACTCCTTCCATACCTGCAGGCAAGGTGAAGGTCAGGAGTATGGATCTGGGTATATTCGGTCTGCAAGTAAATGGAGTCTTTTAAGAATAACCTTAGCAAAGGTCTTCCCCATGACACTAAGGAGTGAGATGCCCCTGTAGTTGTCGCAGTCTCCTCTGTCGCCTTTGTTTTTGTATAGTGTGATGACTTTGGCATCACGTGTCTCCTGTGGAACAGAACCTGCTTTCCAGCAGAGAAGGAGAAGGTCATAAAGATGTGGCAATAGATGGGACTTTCTGTGCTTGAGCAGTTCAGCTGGGATTCTGTCCTTGCCCAGTGCCCTTCTGCTCACTAGGCAGTCTATGGCCTTCTTGAGCTCCAGTGATGAGGGTTCTTCATCTATCTCATCCATAAGAGGAAGTTGCAGGAGAGCATTGAGCGCAGACTGGGAGATGTCCGACTCACAGGGGTACAGTCCACTGTAGTGTTCAGCCCAGCAGGACATCTGTTCACTTCTGTCGGTGAGTACTTCACCATCTGCCAACTTCAGGGGAGCAACTTTGGTGATGGCAGGGCCAAGCACCCTCTTGATCCCTTCGTACATAGCTCGAAGATTTTCTTTGTCACATGCAGTTTGGAGTTCATGACATAAGCTGATCCAGTGTTTGTTTGTGCAGTATTGCCCCTCCTTTGCATGACCGTCTTGGCTACTTTCAGGTCATGCAGTGTTTTAGCTGTTGGGTTTATGTTGTGCATTATGTAGGCTTTGTTTTCTGCATCAATGACAGATATCATCTCAGCTGAGCAGGTCTCAAACCAGCCCTTGTTACAGGTTCTGCCTTTACCAAATGATGTTTCTGCTGCTCCATAGATCATTGAGCTTAGTGACTTTCAAGCTTCATCAATGCCAGCATCGGTGCTTCCTGTTAAGGCTTTGGTGGGTAGCAAGCATTCTAGCGACAGTGTGAAGTGTTGGTATTTAGCATCATTGCTTATGCAAGTGACAGTGATGTGTAGTGGGCAGTTATGTTTGGAGCTGTGAAACTTCCAGGGGTGCAGCTTCACCCTGCTACGAGAGTGGTCAGTATTGCAATCTGCACTTTGGTAGGTGCAGGTGTAAAGAACACTGGGCAGATCACCCCTCCTTGTGATGACTAGGTCTAGTTGGTGCCAATGCCCAGACCTTAGGCTACGCCAAGTACAGGCCTGCTCGGGTATAAAATTGAAACCCGACCTGAACACAGCCAACCCGAACCCAACCCAGGCCCGAGACCTTTAATTTTTTTTTGCACCCGACCCGACCCGAATATCGCAATAAATCTAATGATATCAAACATGTTATTGTGCTCCACCTTGTCCAAATGGCAATACTTGTGAAACACAAACAAGAAATGATGGGAATACTCAGCAGGTCTGGCAGCATCTATGGAGAGAGAAGCAGAGTTAACGTTTCAGGTCAGTGACCCTTCATCAGCACTGACAGATATTAGAAATGTAAAAGGTTTTAAACAAGTAAAGCGGGGGTGGGGCAAGAGATAACAAAACAGGTGTTGATAGGACAAGGTCACCAAGTTATTCTGCTGAGTATTTCCAGCATTTCTTGCTTGTGTTTCAGATTTCCAGCATCTGCAGTATTTTGCTTTTATTATTATGGTAATACTTGTGATCCTGTTCATCCGTTCCAGCAGCAGGCTATTCCTGCAGATGGGGTTGTGGGTAATCATGGGTGAGCCTGATCCCGTGATTTCCCGGCGGCAGTACAGTCCAGCCCAACCCGACCCAAGCCCAACTGCTGGAGTCGGAATATTGACCCGACTAGGCCTGAACCCGACACATGTAGTCGGGTCTAGTCGGGTTCGGGTCGGGTAGCCGGGCTTTAACGCCATGATACCTTGTGGCGGCGATGTCTGCCCTGGGGGAAGAAGATGTTGGTGATGCAGAGCTCATTCAGGGCACAAAGCTCAAGAAAGTGCTGTCCATTATTGTTGATCTTGCCCACCCCATGACGACCAAGGCATGTTGGCCATGAATCACTGTCTGCCCCAACATGTGCATTGAAGTCACCCAGGATGAATAGCCTCTTGCCATTTTGGATGCTACTCAAAACGTCACCAAGGTAGTCACTGAAATGCTGTATATCTGAGATGCTGCCGTTCAGAGTTGGTGCGTAGACACATATGATGTTGACTGTGCCTCCATTGGATGATAACCACAGGGAGATGAGGCGCTCTGAGGTTGCTGCTAGTGGCTCAGTTGACTGCCAGTCAGATGGCTGTGAAATGTAGTTCACTGTTCATTCCATCACACATAGACCTCACATTCCAGCTTCCAAGACCAAAGGTTATCTTTCTTTGTTTGCTCCATAGCCTAGGCATGGTTTTAGGAGGTGCAGACTTGCCTAGCATCTGCACCCCCATCTCAACCTCATAGGCTGGTGTCCAGAGGAAAGACGAAAGCCTATACAGGCAGCATGGTTTTGTGAAGGGGAGGTCGTGTCTCACTAACTTGATTGAGTTTTTTGAGGAATTGACAAAGATGATTGATGAAGGAAGGGCAGTGGATGTTATCTATATGGACTTCAGTAAAGCCTTTGACAGGGTCCCTCATGGCAGACTGGTACAAAAGGTGAAGTCACAAGGGATCAGAGGTGAGCTGGCAAGATGGATACAGAACAGGCTCAGTCATAGAAGACAGAGGGTAGCAGTGGAAGGGTGCTTTTCTGAATGGAGGGCTGTGACTAGTGGTGTTCCGCAGGGATCAGTGCTGGGACCTTTGCTGTTTGTAGTATATATAAATGATTTGGAGGAAAATGTAGCTGGTCTGATTAGTAAGTTTGCGGACGACACAAAGGTTGGTGGAGTTGCGGATAGTGATGAGGATTGTCAGAGGATACAGCAGGATATAGATCGGTTGGAGACTTGGGCGGAGAAATGGCAGATGCAGTTTAGTTTAGTTTAGTTTAGAGATACAGCACTGAAACAGGCCCTTCGGCCCACCGAGTCTGTGCCGACCATCAACCACCCATTTATACTAATCTTACACTAATCCCATATTCCTACCAAACATCCCCACCTGTCCCTATATTTCCTTACCACCTACCTCTACTAGTGGCAATTTATAATGGCCAATTTACCTACCAACCTGCAAGTCTTTTGGCTTGTGGGAGGAAACCGGAGCACCCGGAGGAAACCCACGCAGACACAGGCAGTACCCAGAATTGAACCCGGGTCGCTGGAGCTGTGAGGCTGCGGTGCTAACCACTGCGCCACTGTGGATCCGGACAAATGTGAGGTAATGCATTTTGGAAGGTCTAATGCAGGTGGGAAGTATACAGTAAATGGCAGAACCCTTAGGAGTATTGACAGGCAGAGAGATCTGGGCGTACAGGTCCACAGGTCACTGTAAGTGGCAACGCAGGCGGATAAGGTAGTCAAGAAGGCATACGGCATGCTTGCCTTCATCGGTCGGGGCATAGAGTATAAAAATTGGCAAGTCATGCTGCAGCTGTACAGAACCTTAGTTAGGCCACACTTAGAATATTGCGTGCAATTCTGGTCGCCACACTACCAGAAGGACGTGGAGGCTTTGGAGAGGGTACAGAAGAGGTTTACCAGGATGTTGCCTGGTCTGGAGGGCATTAGCTATGAGGAGAGGTTGGAAAAACTCGGATTGTTTTCACTGGAACGACAGAGGTGGAGGGGCGACATGATAGAGGTTTACAAAGTTATGAGCGGCATGGACAGAGTGGATAGTCAGAAGCTTTTTCCCAGGGTGGAAGAGTCAGTTACTAGGGGGCATAGGTTTAAGGTGAGAGGGGCAAAGTTGAGAGGGGATGTGCGAGGCAAGTTCTTTACGCAGAGGGTGGTGAGTGCCTGGAACTTGCTGCCGGAGGAGGTGGTGGAAGCAGGTACGATAGTGACATTTAAGAGGCATCTTGACAAATACAAGAATAGGATGGGAATAGAGGGATATGGTCACCGGAAGTGCAGAACGTTTTAGTTTAGGCAGGCATCAAGATCGGCGCAGGCTTGGAGGGCCGAATGGCCTGTTCCTGTGCTGTACTGTTCTTTGTTCTTTGTATACATCTGGGGCCTATTCAGAGGAGTTGCTGGAAGGTGCTAATTTAAGGGAAACACCAACTGCCTAATGAGACTCCACTCCAGATGTTGTTGGGTTTACTCCCTTAGCCATTAGTTCTTGATGTTGTTGTTAAGGCTGAAGGCACCGACCCTCTCTGTCGGATGGCTCCTACAAATAACACATTACGATATTCTGTGCAGTTGAAGCCATTAATCTTTTGATGTAGCATCATCATACAATCTTACAGCACAGAAGGAGGCCATTTGCCCCATTGTGTCTGTGACAGCCCTTTGAAAGAGCTACCCAATTAGTCCCACCATTCCCCCGCTCTTTCCCCATAGCCCTGAAATTTTCACCTCTTCAATTATTGGCCCAATTCCCTTTTGAAAATTTCTATTGAATCTGCTTCCACCGACTTTCAGGCAGCGCATTTACTGACAGACCTCAAGAATACTGGGCACCTCTGCCAACTCGCCGCACACATGAATTTGTGCACTTCTTTAGTCAAATAAATTATTAATAATAATAACTATTGATTCAAACCATTTCTCAAATGGGTGAAAATATCTTACATAATGAACCCAGTGTCTGAGAGCGAGCTAAACGTGGGGAGCTTGTGCATTTCCAGCTTATAATCCATCCCATCCCCAGCTGTCCAGACACGGTCTCCCGCAACACGAATTGGTTTTAGTTCTGAATGGCTCACTCAACCACTTCAGAGGACATCAGACAGATGGTGTGGGACTGGAGTCACCTCTAGGCCTGACCAGGAAGGGGAGGCAGATTCCCTTCTTCCTCAGGATAAGGGGTCGACAATTTAACACTTCACTCGATCAGAGTGAAGCTTGGAGGAGCTAAAGTAGGTTTAAAAAAAATCGAGTGATGCTTTTAATCTGGAAGTATGTGTGCAAATGTCGGGGCTGTCTAGTAACCTGATCCATTTGATGGGCAGCAATATTTAGGTTGAGAATAGGAGTAAGGCACAGACAGACATGGAGAGTTTTTACCAGGCTGCTGTTGTGTCTCTCTTCATGGCAGCTACTCAAGAGCAGTGTGCATCAGTGTGGCTCTACCTCTACGTTAATCACAGTGCAAGCAACGTAGCGTGAGGGCATCAAAAGGACGCACAAATGGATAGGACCAATAGGCTCTTTGCGGGGCCGCTACCATGACCCTGGGCCAGGCTTTTGCAGCCACAGGCAGCACCATAATCTCAATCTTAAATGCTTTCATAGAGGCTGGGAACTTCAAAATAAAAATACTAGGCAATAAGGCATTCAGTTTAAATTGGGTACGGCCAGGGGACAGACCGCCTGAAAACCGGACTGTCCAGTATAAAACCAGACAAATGGCGACTCTAATTCCAGATCACAACAACTCAATGCAAAAAACAATCTCCTCATCGCCCCCATCTAGGTCTTTTTCCAGTTACCTTTAATCTATGTCTTCTGGTTACCGACCCTCCTGCCAGTGGAAACAGCTTTCTCTTAATAACTCTGTGAAAACCCCTCATGATTTTGAATATCCCTATTAAATCTCCTCTTAACCTTCGCTCCTCTATGAAGAACAATCTCAGCTCCCAATCTCTCCTCATTACTGAATATATATTTAACAATTTCTGATAAAGGCTCTCTCTCAAACCAGAATGTTCGCTTGGGTTGTATAGTCACGACCCTCTTTTTTCTGGACACCCAGTGTATCTGCCCCTTCTTCTCCTTAGCCCTGCATTAACCTGAAATTCGTTCAGAGTTTTCCAGTCGTATGAGTGAGCCTGCACCTGGATTAGGCCCTAACCTCACGTTCTCAACCAGGTTCATGGAATTACTTAGAATTGCCAGCACAGAAACAGGCCATTCGGCCCAACTGGTCCATGTCACTGTTTATGTTCCACGTGAACCTCCTCCCACTCTACTCCATCAACCTCCATCAAGATATCCTTCTATTCCTTTCTCCCTCATGTGTTTATCCAGCTTCTCCTTTTATATATCTATACTATTCACCTCAATCACTCCCTGTGGGAGCGAGTTCCACATTCTCACCACTCTCTGGGTAAAGAAATTTCTCCTGAATTCCCGATTAGATTTATTAGTAACTGTCTTATATTTTTGGCTTCGAGTTTTAGACTCCCTCACAAGTGGAAACATCTTCTCTACATCGACCCTATCAAGCCCCTTCATAAATTAACAGAGCTTTATCAAAGTCACACCTCAGCCATCTCTATTCTAGAGAAAAGATTCCCAAATTCAACAATATCCTTCAGGGATCATAAGAACATAAGAAATAGGAGCAGAGGTAAGCTATAGTCCCTCCAGTCTGTGCCACCATTCAATAACATCATGGTTGAACTTTTACCCCAACTCCATTTCCCTGCCCTACCCCTTGATTCCCTTAGAACTTAAAAATCTATCAATCTCAGCGATTAAATATACCCTGGGATTGAGAATTCCAAAGATTCACAACCCTCTGATCGAGTGAAGTGTTAAAATTGTCGACCCCTTATCCTGAGGAAGAAGGGAATCTGCCACCCCTTCCTGGTCAGGCCCAGAGGTGACTCCAGTCCCACATTTGTCTGATGTCCTCTGAAGTGGCTGAGCGAGCCATTCAGTATTAAACCAATACAAGTTGCGGGAGACTGACCATCTCCCTCTCTGGACAGCTGGAGATGGGATGCAGATGCAGCTTTGCCAGCACGATCGAGAGAACAAATTTACAATCCCAATAATATCAGGAATGCTGCATTTGTGGGCAAACTCCAGCTTTGCCCTCACTTGATTTAGCGAGATTAGAATGGGCGGGGAAACCAGGGATTCATGCAATTGGAGATCATAGAATCATAGAATAGTTACAACACAGAAGGAGGCCATTCAGCCCATTGTGTCTGTGCCAGGTCTCTGTAAGAGCAACTCACCTAGTCCCATACCCCTGTCTTTTCTCGAGGCTCGGCAAATTTTTTCTCTTCAGATAATAATCCAGTTCTCTTTTGAAGGCCTCGATTGAACCTGCCTCCACCACACTCTCAGGCAGTGCATTCCAGATCCTAAACACTCACTGAACCTGCCTCCACCACAATCTCAGGCAGTGCATTCCAGATCCTAAACACTCACTGAACCTGCCTCCACCACACTCTCAGGCAGTGCATTCCAAATCCTAAACACTCACTGAACCTGCCTCCACCACACTCTCAGACAGTGCATTCCAGATCCTAAACACACACTGAACCTGACTCCACCACATTCTCAGGCAGTGCATTCCAGATCCTAAACACTCACTGAACCTGCCTCCACCACACTCTCAGGCAGTGCATTCCAAATCCTAAACACTCACTGAACCTGCCTCCACCACACTCTCAGACAGTGCATTCCAGATCCTAAACACACACTGAACCTGACTCAACCACATTCTCAGGCAGTGCATTCCAGATCCTAAACACTCACTGAACCTGCCTCCACCACACTGTCAGACAGCGCATTCCAGATCCTAAACACTCACTGAACCTGCCTCCACCACACTCTCAGGCAGTGCATTCCAAATCCTAAACACTCACTGAACCTGCCTCCACCACACTCTCAGACAGTGCATTCCAGATCCTAAACACACACTGAACCTGACTCAACCACATTCTCAGGCAGTGCATTCCAGATCCTAAACACTCACTGAACCTGCCTCCACCACACTGTCAGACAGCGCATTCCAGATCCTAAACACTCACTGAACCTGCCTCTACCGCTCTCTCAGACAGTGCATTCCAGATCCTAAACACTCACTGAGCCTACCTCCACCACACTCTCAGACAGTGCATTCCAGATCCTAAACACTCACTGAACCTGCCTCCACCACACTCTCAGACAGTGCATTCCAGATCCTAAACACTCACTGAACCTGCCTCCACCACGCTCTCAGACAGTGCATTCCAGATCCTAAAAACTCACTGAACCTGCCTCCACCACACTCTCAGACAGTGCATTCCAGATCCTAAACACTCACTGAACCTGCCTCCACCACACTCTCAGACAGTGCATTCCAGATCCTAAACACTCACTGAACCTGCCTCCACCACACTCTCAGGCAGTGCATTCCAGATCCAAAACACTCACTCAACCTGCCTCCGCCACACTCTCAGACAGTGCATTCCAGATCCTAAACACTCACTGAACCTGCCTCCACCACATTCTCAGGCAGTGCATTCCAGATCCTAAACACTCACTGAACCTGCCTCCACCACACTCTTAGGCAGTGCATTCCAGATCCTAAACACTCACTGAACCTGCCTCCACCACACTCTCAGGCAGTGCATTCCGGATCCTAAACACTCACTCAACCTGCCTCCACCACACTCTCAGGCAGTGCATTCCAGATCCTAAACACTCACTGAACCTGCCTCCACCACACACTCAGGCAGTGCATTCCGGATCCTAAACACTCACTCAACCTGCCTCCACCACACTCTCAGGCAGTGCATTCCAGATCCTAAACACTCACTTAACCTGCCTCCACCACTTTCTCAGACAGTGCATTCCAGATCCTGAACACTCACTGAACCTACCTCCACCACACTCTCAGACAGTGTATTCCAGATCCTAAACACTCACTGAACCTGCCTCCACCACTCTCTCAGACAGTGCATTCCAGATCCTAAACACTCACTGAACCTGCCTCCACCACACTCTCAGACAGTGTATTCCAGATCCTAAACACTCACTGAACCTGCCTCCACCACACTCTCAGACAGTGCATTCCAGATCCTAAACACTCACTGAACCTGCCTCCACCACACTCTCAGACAGTGTATTCCAGATCCTAAACACTCACTGAACCTGCCTCCACCACACTCTCAGACAGTGTATTCCAGATCCTAAACACTCACTGAACCTGCCTCCACCACACTCTCAGACAGTGTATTCCAGATCCTAAACACTCACTGAACCTGCCTCCACCACACTCTCAGACACTGCATTCCACATCTTAAACACTCACTGCATAAAAAGGTTTTTCATGTCGCTGATCCTTCTTTTGCCAATCATCTTAATTCATTGTCCTCGGCCAATGGGAACATTGACCTATTACCTATCCACATAACTGAAGTATCACATCCCTGGAGCCATTCTCGTGAATCTTATCTAAACCCTGTCCAATGCCTTAACATCCTTCAAAATTGTGGTGCACAGAATTGGAAACAATGTGTGAAATGTTATGCTGGTGGCGGACGTCTCGATACTGGGGAGAAACTGCCACCGAGATTCTGTGCCGCCTCTGGCATGGAAGGCCGACTGAATTTAGTGCCAATCAGGCACTCAACTTGACAGTGGCGGGTCTTCTGTCGGATTTAGGATCCTGCCGCTGGAAGTCCTGGCCTTGTAGAGCTGCCGTCAATCAGAGGCTGGCAGCTGCAGCTGATCCAGTGACCAGACATCGAGGAGCGGTGCTGGAACAAGGCTGAGGGTAGGTCAGGGCGGGAGGGATCTCACAGGGTGGAGTAGGGGGTTCGGCAGCATGGATGGGGGAGAGGGGGGGGTGGGGGTGGCCCTCAGTGGGCCCCTCCTTCCCGATACCGGGTCCCTTGTTCTGGCACTGTGCCTTTGAATGAGGGACAACCCCCCCGCGAGCCCCCGCAGCTGGGAAGCATCCGCACAACTTTTGTGCCGTGCTTCCAGTGTGGTGACAGAGTCGCCTTCCGCATGTTTAATTTTGGCTGCGGCAGGAAGAGGCCCTTAATTGGGGGTCAATTACCCAGTTAAGGGCCTCAGTTTGTGGCGGGGCAGGAAGACCATTCACATGCCATCCCACTCTGGACTAAATTTCAGCAGAGGCAGAATGGTGCCTGCCCCTCCCCATCACACCTAATTTTATGCCCCTCCTGCCTCCAAACATGCCGCAGGAGGGGGCATAAAATTCCACCTCATATTCCAATTGAGGCTGAACCAGTGTTTTATACAGGTTTATCATAACTTCCTTGTTTTTGTATTTTATGCACCTATTTATAAAGTCCAGATCCCAAACGCCTTATTAATCGCTTTCTCAACCTGCCCTGCAACATTCAATAATGCGTGTACATATACCCCCAGGTCCCTCGGCTCCTGCACCCCCTTTACAATTTTACCCTTTATTTTATATTGCCTCTCCTCGTTCCTCTTACCAAAAGAATCATTTCACACTTTTCTGCATTAAATTTCATCTGCCACTTGTCTGCCCATTCCACCAGCCAATGTCCTTTTGAAGTTTATCACAATCCTTCTCACAGCTTACAATGCTTCCAAGTTTTGCATCATCCGCAAATTTTGAAATTGTACCCTGCGCACCCAAGAATAGGCCATTAATATATTTCAAGAAAAGCAGGGATCCCAACACCAACACCTGGGAAACCCCACTATATGCTTTCCTCCAATCCGAAAAACAACCGTTCACAACTACTCTCTGTTGCCTATCATTCAGCCAATTTTGTATCCATGCTGCTACTGTTCCATTTATCCCAAGGGCTCTAACTTTGCTGACAAGCCTATCATGTGACACTTTATCAAATGCATTTTGGAAATCTATATACAGCACATCAACTGCATTACCCTCATCGACTGTCTCTGTTACCTCATCAAAAAACTCAAGCAATTTAGATGAACATGATTTGCCCTTAACAAATTGTGCTACCTTTCCTTAATTAAGAAATAAGAAATAGGAGCAGGAGTAGGTCATTCGGCCCCTCAAGCCTGTTTCACCATTCAATAAGATCATGGTTGATCTGATTATGACCTTAACTCCACTTTTCTGCCGCACCCCCCCGTCAATCAAAAGTCTGTCTAACTCATCCTTGCATATATTCACTGTCCAACCTCCAATGTTCGTTGGGGAAGAGAATTCCAAAGAATAACGACCCCCTGAGAGAAGAAATTCCTCCTCATCTCCATCTTAAAAGGGACACCCCTTATTTTGAAACTGTGCCCCCTAGTTCTAGATTCCCGCAGGAGGGGAAACATCCTCTCAGCATCTACCCTGTCAAACCCCCTCAGAATCTTATATGTTTCAATAAGATCACCTCTCATTCTTCTAAACTCCAATGAGTATAAGCCCAACCTGCTCAACGTTTCCTCATAAGACAACCCCTTCAACCCAGGAATCAGCCTGGTGAACCTTTTCTGAACTGCTTCTAATGCAAGCATTTTCCCTCCTTAAGTAAGGAGACCAAAAGTATATGCTGTACTATAGGTGTGGTCTCACCAATGCCCCACACAGTTGTAGCAAAACCTCCTTACTTTTATACTCCATCCCCCAGCAATAAATGCCAACATTCCATTTGCCTTCCTAATTACTTGCTGCATTTGCATGCTAACTTAGCATGTACAAGGACACCCAGATCCCTCTGCACTGCAGTGTTCAGCAGTCTATCTCCATGTAAATAATATTCTGCTTTTCTATTATTCCTGCCAAGGTGGACAACCTCACATGCCATCGGATGTCGGAGCACCATTGTTAGAGGAGATTGCGCATATAGAGAGGGTGGTGACACGTCTCTGTGCCCTGCTCAAGGATGATCTGCAGCCCATGGGCTCCGGTGGACATCCCGTGCCTTTGTTCCTCACAGTGGCAGCAGTTCTCAAGCCTAATGCCTCTGCAGCCATTTAGGGGCTCACCAGAGACCTTTGAGGGGTCACACAGTCAGCAGTGCATCGCTGCATCTGGGAGGTCACCAATGCTCTGCACCGAAGGGCCAGTGAGGATGTCCGCTTCAGGATGGACTCTCACAGCCAGGCCCAGAGGGCCATTGGTTTCAGCACCATTGCCAGAGAACCATAGGTTGTAATGTTCATAGACTGCACTCATGTGGCCATCAGGCCTCCCGCCAGGCTACCACCTGTAAACATCACCATTAAAGGAGCCCTCTCAATCTAGGTGAAGCTGGTATGTGAGCACCGCAGCTGCTTGCAGTGAATGTGTGACCGCTTCTCAGGCACCTGCCATGACACCTGGGTCTTGTGCCAGTCCCAGCTGCCACCGCTGTTCACTGAACTGGCTCAGATGGAGGGGTGGCTTCTTGGAGATAAGGGCTATCCTCTGCAGACATGGCTCCCAACACCAGTGAGAGACCCCACCAATGCTGAAGAGGAGAGATACAACGCCAGTCACTGAGCTACATGAGCCACCATTGAGCAGGAGATCGGCATGCTGAAAGTGCGCTTCCAATGCCTGGATGGATAGGGTGATGTCCTGTACTACGGGCCGAAAAGGCCAGCTCCTTTCTTTGCTGCTCTGCACAACTACGCGCCCAATAAGGGCCAGGCCTGACATGATGAGGAGAGACATCAACAGGATTCCTCCTCAGACTATGAGGACGCTGAAGACCTACAACATGAAAGACATATGGGAGGGCCGATGGCACCCAGGCTCTGCACGCAGGGCTAGCAGTGAGGTAGGGATGTGCGGAAGTGGCTTATCAGACAAAGGCTGTCTGCTCCATAGGAACTGACACGAGCTCTGCAAGCCACACATCACCCTCGCTCACCTGCTGTGCACCAGTCCACATCTGCAGCATCCCTGTGTAAACCATTAGAGGCAGCAGCTGACTGAGCCAATGTCCATGTCACTGAGTCCATGGAGACGCTCATGAGTAATGGTGGTATGGCAATGATGTAATTGCATACATTGGGTCTCCTGAAGGGGCCAACGGTGCAAAGGGATTTGACATTGGTGCAACATGTTGGCACACATCATTCACACAGAGAAAAGGACACACATGTTGGTGAGGAACATTTAGTGAAAGACGTATTTACATTGCTGTGACACCCGTGCATTCCCATTTGTGTCAGTGTGTTCTCTGTAATACCTTTTATGGTCTATTTAAGTCTTACGTCCTGGAATGTGCAAAATTAAGATTATTCACCCAGGTGCGACACACCTACAAGAAGGAATGTTGCACTTGAGTGGGAGAAGAGGATCACAACGTCGCAGGACACTGGGACACAGCAGGGTAAGTATGTGGCAGCAAAGTGGAAAGTGCTGGGGAAACTCTGCAGGTCAGGCAGCATCTGTGGAGAGAGAAGCAAAGCTAAACTTTCAGGTCTGTGAACTTGGACAAGTTAACTCTGCTTCTCTCTCCACTGATGCTGCCTGACCCGCTGAATTTTTCCAGCACTTTCTGCTTTGCTGCCAGATTGACAGCAGCCCCACTCTTCAACAGTCAGGTAAGTATTTCTTTGACAGCTGTCAGGAAGCAGGTGCTGGGGTGTTTAAAATAGGGTCCCAGCACCTGCTGCACAGCTGTCAAAGACTCTTTCCCTGCGCCGAATGTCCCGCCTCTCCCCACGTAATATGGGGAGGACGGCTCGGCACCGTGATTCTAATGAGCCCCCGCGATTAATATCACGGGGTCTCGACGGTGGCCGGCGAATGCGGGCCCCCGCCAAGTTCAAAGGGCACCACAGCAGACTGCGGCGCCCCAATAAAATTCAGCCCAGGGTCTTTTAGAGAGGTGCTGGAAAGCTGAGCTGGATTGTGGACTTCTCTCCTTCCTGGGAATTCTCTTCTCTCCTTCCTTGAGAATTCTCTTCTCTCCTAGGAAGTTCTCTTCCTTTTTAGAAGGTTCAACCCCAATTGAAAACAATTCAAAAGCGAAACCGGAAACAGAAAGTCCACCTGTCACTTCTCTGCATTCATCTTCCCCAGTTACCAGGGTTTCTGTTTTTTTTTTAAACTTGAGTCATGTGACAACCAGTAAATGTTGTTGTCAAACAAGTCCTTTCAGTGTCCTCTTGATGACCCTCTTGAAAATAAACTGGTCCAACATTTCTTCAATTTGACTACGAATCCTCAAAAAATATTTTTCACAAAAACAGAAGCACTTTCGTAACACACTTCAGAGACTTGAGCACAGAATCCAGGCCGGCATCTGCAGTGTAGTACTGAGGGAGGGTTGCACTGTTCGATGGTCAGTACTGAAGGAGCATTGCACTGTTGGAGGGACAGTACTGAGGGAGCGCTGCACCATCAGAGGGCCAGTATTGATGGTGTGTTGCACTGTCAGAGGGCCAGTACTGAGGGAGTGCTGCACTGCTGGAGGGGCAGCACTGGTGAGTGCTGCACTACCTGAGGTATGTTTTTTGGATGAGATGTTAAAACTGAGAACTCAAATACCCCCTCTGATGGATGTAGAAGATCCCACGGGCATTATTGGAAGAAGAGTCAGGCAGTTCTCCCACTGTCCCTGGTTAGACTCCAGCTGGAGTATTGTGGCCAATTCAGGGCACTGCACTTTTATTGGAAGGAGGTGAAGGCCGTGGAGAGAGTGCAGAGGAGATTTATTAGAATGGAGTCCTGGACAATATTTATCCCTCAACCAACATTGTTATCTGGTCATTATCGCATTGCTGTTTGTGGGAGCTTGCTGTGCACAAATTGGCCGCCATGTTTCTACATTACAACAGCCACTACACTTCAAAAGCACTTCATTAACTGGGAAGCATTTTGGGGCATCCTCAGGTCATGAAGGGCGCTAAATAAATGCAAGCCTTTATTTCTTTAAGCTTTTCAAAAGTGAACGGCTAAGAGTCAGCTAAAAGCAGGCGTGAGTCAGCATATTCAAGTAGCTGTTTTCAGTTCTCTCACTGAGAATTGGAAACCAAGCTACACATCTCCGCAGCCCATATTGTCAGTGTCTAGAATTTAAATGTGAACAGAATTGGTGTGACAGAACGAACACTTATTCACATAGCGTCTTAGTCCCAATTCTCAAAGCACTTTACTTACAGTGAGTTACATCTAAGATTTGTTT
Source organism: Heterodontus francisci (assembly GCF_036365525.1). Taxonomy (NCBI): domain Eukaryota; kingdom Metazoa; phylum Chordata; class Chondrichthyes; order Heterodontiformes; family Heterodontidae; genus Heterodontus; species Heterodontus francisci. The sequence goes on from NC_090388.1 coordinate 5,964,067, forward strand.
GACTCATTCATGACATGTGAGCATCACTGGCAAGGCCATTATTTGTTACCCATCCATAATTGCCTTTGAGAAGGTGGTGGTGAGCTGCCTCCTGGAATACAACTGAGTGGCTTACTAGGCCATTTCACAGGGTGGCTGAGAGTCAACCACATTGCTGTGGGTCTGGTGTCACATGTAGGCCAGACCGGGTAAGGACGGCAGATTTCCTTCCCTAAAGGGCATTAGTGAACTCGATTGATTTTTAACGGCAATCCCATAGTTCTTTGGTCACCATTACTGGGACTAGGTTTTTATTCCAGATTTATTTAATCATTGAATTAAAATTTCCCAGCTGCCGTGGTGGGATTTGAATTCATGTCTCTGAGTCATTAGTCCAGATCTCTGGATTACTAGTCATAAGAACATAAGAAGTAGGAGCAGGAGTAGGCCATACAGCCCCTCAAGTCTGCTTCGCCATTCAATTCGACCATGGCTGATCTGATCTTGCAGCAGATGCCATTGGCCAGAGAGGACAGCAGTGTCTTATCATGCTCTCTCTTGTCTTTGCAGGAGAGACAGCCACATAATGGCCGAGAGAGGGCCCTGACAGGTGGAGGGGTTCCCTTCCTGCAGATCATCACAGCAATGGAGAAGCGGGCGATGGAAATAGGATCGTGGAACAGGAGGAAGTCGGCCCTGGTGAGATGGGCACTCATGGAGCAGTTGGTGATTACAGAGGGTAATGCACTGATCAAGGGGGTACATTGCACTTCACCCCATCCAACAGCATGCTGAACACTGAGTTACATTGGGATGCCTGAGCACTGCAGAGGCTTCTGTTCTCCAAGGCTAGCTGGCGTGATCTCTTCTTGTGTCTCCCACCGGTGCAGACGTCCCACCCCACGAGATCTTCTCCCTCTCCCTCCTCGGTCCCAGAAGACCACCAAGGAACCGAAGAAGCACCATCGCACTTTACAAGTGCACCGTCCATCAGTGCAGATACTCTCACCTCGGTGGGTCATCCCACACATTTAGATAGGGTGGCATTGCATGCGGAACATGGCACTAGAGTGCAGGAGGAGGTGCCAGAGGCGGAAGCAGCTGTGGTCAGTTCCCTTCAGAGGAGGGAGGACAGACACAGCCCTACTCAGTTGGGCACTGATGCAGGGCCTCAGGAGTCACTGGAAAGGAGGCTCTGCCTAGACCAATAGCAGCAGATGTGTGCCCACATGTCAGAGTTCCCTGAGGCAGTGCGGAGTTATGGGCAGTGAATGGAGGAGTCTATCCAGCTCATGTGCACCACAGTGGTTCAGGGCTATGAATGCATGGGCTGCTCCATTGAGAGGGTGGCCAAGCTCATGGAGAGTCATATGCGGCAGCACTTGGAGTTTATGTAGGAACTGCGCACTGATGTCGACAGGATGCATGTTGCACTATGTAGCCTGAACCAGTCAGTACTGGCACAGAGATGGTTGGAAGGGTTGCCAGTTGTGCCACAGTTGGTGTCTGCCTCCAGCCATCCAGAGCACCTGCCGAGGGTTGAGGAAGTCACCAAGGAGGATGAGGGTGCCACCCCTCACAGGGTACCTTCATCATCCTCAGCCTCCTTGGCTTCTCTGACAGTGAGAGCATCTGTGCAGCAGGTTCGTGACCTGAAATGTTAACTTTGTTCTTCTCTCCACAGATGCTGCCTGACCTGCTGTGCATTTCCAGCATTTTCTGTTTTTATTTCAGTTCAGAGTAAGCTCCATCTCATGGTCCTTCATCCTGGCTCAGAGGGACTCAGCTGAAATGTTCCTTCATCAAATGATCCTTGAGTTCATACCATCCTGATGAGACCTTGGTGCCGTGCACTGTGCCCTGCCCCCTCCCAGTGCAGCCAGATCCCCTCGGTGTTCTGCATTCTCCCCCTCAAACTCCTCTTCCTCCTCCTCTCCCACCTCCCGCTCCTCCTTTTCTTATGATGAGCTGTCTCCCTCCAGGGCCTCACTGTCCTCAAGGTCCACTCCCCTCTGGGGGACCATGTTATGGAGAGCGCAGCAGACCACCACACTGACCAAGACCCTAGCAGGAGTGTACTGCAGGACACCATCTGATTGGTCCAGGCACAGGGAACTGCACCTTGAGAGGCCCGATGGTCTGCTTAATGGTTGCCTTAGTGAGCAGGTAGCAGTGGTTGTATTGCCTCTGTGCCTCTGTCCATGGCCCCCATAGGGGATGAATAGCCATTCTTCAAGGAATTTCCCTTGTCCCCTAGGATTCTTCCAAGAATTTTGGCAGGAGGAATGAAGAGCTGAGGCAGCCTGGACTGGCAGAGGGTGAAGGAGTCATGGCAACTACTTGGAAAGTGAGCGCACACCTGGAGGAAGCTCTTGTTGTGTGGCAGACCAGCTGAACATTGAGGGAGTGGAAGCCCTTCCTGTTGCTGGATCTCACTGGTTGGTCTGTGGGTGCCTTGATGGCCACATGAGCGAAACCTATTGCCTCTCTGGGCCTGCAATGTCGTGTCTGTTGTGAACTGAATGTGCTGTCCAGCCTTGGCAAATAGGGCAACCTTGGCTTCTCTGACAGTGAGAGCATCTGTGCAGCAGGTCCGTGACCTTTCATCATTGACCTGAAATGTTAACTTTTGGCAGTGTTGTGCTGCCATTTGCAAGATGCCACCAAGGTCTGCAGCCGGTCCTTGGAAGGAGCCAGAAGCAAAGGAGTTCAAGGCTACAGTGACTTTGATGGCTGCTGGCAGGATAATGGCGAGCAATGCTGTGAGGTGTGAGGTCTTTGGTAATGAGGGTACTGATGTCTGTGACCATCCGACTGGAGAGTCGCAGTCTCCTACCAGCACTGGTACTTGGCCATCTCCAGGTAGCTCCATCTTCAGCGGTAGACCTTATGCTGAGAGAATAGCCTCCGTGTCCTTCCTGCCCCTCGTCCCACTCCCCTGCCCTCCTGATGCCTCGGGTGCTGCCTTTCCTGTGGAAGGTGTTGCTCCTCATCGCCACTGGGCCCAAACATCTGGCAGTCATGCCCCCATTGCCAGCTGTAGCCTTTCTTGTGGTCAGGTGGCTGCCCAATTATCCTTGGCAGCCTTGCCCCGTGATGCCCGGAGGGCTACGACCCCCCCCCACCCCCCACTACACTGCCTGGTCGCTTACTGCCCACTGTTCCTGCCACCTGTGCAACTCCAAGGGCATCTGTATCAGTGGTGAGTCTTCCTCTGCGTCATTCACCCTTATATGGGGCCGAGGTAATTCCCTGGGGCAGCCATGACTGGCTCCCCACTGTGTACCCACCTCTCTTCACTTCCATTAGAATTTCTTTCTTCCATTTCTGTCCTGGTAGCTGACCAGATTGACGGGTTTATCCGCTGGGCAGGTGGGACAGAAAGCCAGAGCTGGGGGGTCCATGAGGACTGTCCCCTGTAACCAGGTGGAAGGAGAGAGTGAGAGATCAGGGCAATGTGGGAGAGAGTGGCTGCGGCTGATAGAGGGGATAGGCCTGTCAATTCAACAGCAGTTATGGAGAAACTACTAGAATCTGTCATTAGACATAGAGATCTGAGCCGATTAGAGAAAGGCAGCATGACTTTGTTCAGCTTAAGTCATGCCTTAAGTCACGAGGAGATAAGGGAATGTCCATGGATGTTTTTTATATGAACTTCCAGGAAGCATTCCATGAGTTTATACATAAGACATAATTGGTAAAGGTGACAGCGCATGGAATCAGAAGTAGCTTATTAACGTGGGTTGAAAATTGGTTGGCTGTTAGGAGACAGAGAAGACCCACCATGAGCTGCTAGGAGACAGACAATAAATGCTGGCCTTGTCAGTGTCGTCCACATCCCAAGGATGGATTAAAAAAATATAATGAACCTGATCAGAAGATCTGAATAAGAAATGAGCAGCTACAACAACAACAACAACCTGCATTTATATAGCACCTTTAACATAGTAAAACAACCCAAGGTGCTTCACAGGAGGGTTATCAAACAGAAATCAACGTTCAGCCGCAAAATGAGATATGAGGACAGATGACCGAAAGCTTGGTCAAAGAGGGAGGTTTGAAGGAGTGTGTGAAACGAGGAGAGAGAGAGAGAGAGAGACAGACAGAGAGGTTTAGGGAGGGAACTCCAGAGCTTAGGGCCCAGGCAGCTGACGGCACAACCACCAATGGTGGAGCGATTAAAATTGGGGAGGCTCAAGAGGCCAAAATTGGGGGAGCACAAGAGATTTTGGAGGGTTGTGGGTCTGGAGGAGGTTACAGAGATGGTGGGGGGGGGGGGGGGGGGTGCGAGGCCATGCAGGGATTTGAAAACAAGGATGCGAGCAGGAGTCAATGGAGATCAGCGAGCAGAGTGGGTGATAGGTGACTGGGACTTGATGATTTTACGCAGCACTGCAATAATTACAGTTTATAAGCTTTCTCAAATATTTAGAGGAACATTTTATAAATCCACTGCCTGAACGGCTTGTACCTTGCACAAACTCAAGCTCTTGTACGGAAACCTATCCAAACGCACATTATGGACAGTCATAATGTCCAGAATCTATTTAGAACCAGACTGCAGGTTCTGCACAGCGATATTGGATGGTAAGGGCTGATTTTACAAAACCTTGCTCCAGATTAAAGGTGGAACATTGTGAAAAGCCTGCCACAGTTTTTGAGTCTGCTGTCCCGCGGGTGAGGCTCTCACCTGAAGTGATGCTTCATAAAATCAGCCCCATGGAATTTGTACATCAATGTTCATGTTCTGGATGGCTCAGTACATTTACACACCTGAAATCATTGAACCTTACAGCACAGAAGGAGGCCATTCTACTCATCATGCCTGTGCAGGCTCTTTGAAAGAGCTATCCAATTAGTCACACTCCCCCTGCTCTCTTCCCCCATAACCCTGCACATTTTCCCTTTCAAGTATTTCTCCAATTCCCTTTTGAAAGTTACTATTGAATCTGCATCCACCGCCCTTTCAGGCAGCGCATTCCAGATCACAACAACTCACTGCATTAAAAAACTCATCTCCCTCTCTGGCTTTTTTGCCAATTCTCTTAGATCTGTGTCCTCTGGTTAATTAATTATTTGCCCTTCCCCCTTACCTTTACCATGTGACCTTCCCTCCCCAAAGTGCATAAACTTTCAACTACAACCCTTCCCACCCTTCCCTTCCTTCCCCTACACCCATGACGTTAATTTCACCCTGTTCCCCCACCACCCCGCACTGAGAAACTTACATCCTCCCCCCACCAGTGTGGCACCTTAATTCCCTGGATAGGGATCCGAAGCTCCGGGAGTGCCGGCCACCAGGCCAAAGATCACAGCGGGACATCATTCGGCGACGTGACTGTCATTAATTCATTCATTTTAATTAATTTAAATATTCAAATTGGGGTCCTGTTGCCAAGCAGCATGGGGGCTGCCACCAAGCCTCGCCACCGCCGGTAATATTGGCCAGGCCCTCCTGGCGTCGGGGTGCGTGGCGGCCCTATCCCGGAGGCATCTTCAGGCCCCCTCCCCCGCCATGGAACCTGACGCCTGGGGGAGAACAAAATCTAGCCCTAACTGTGGTGTTCTGCATGCGAGGGAAAGAGAGGAAGAAAGAAAAAGGGTGAGCATGAAAATGAGAGAAAGGGAGGGAAAGAGAGAGAAAAAAGAGAGAAAGAGAGAAAGAGAAAAATCGCATTTATATTTCACCTTATCATATTGATCAATGCTACATTATAGTGTATTCGCTGTTGTTAGGTTGGTAAACACAGCAATTAATTTGCACACAGCAAGATCCCACAAAAAAGCAAACGAATGAATGACCAGAGATTCTGTTTGTTTGGCGGTATTGGAGCAATGTTGGGAGCACTTCCTGCAATATCTTCGAATTATGCCATGGATTCTGCAATGCCTGTCTGAACCAGCAGAACGAGCAAAACGAGATGGAACTGGCATTCGATAGGCTGCAGTTACAAAGAGACAGCAGCAGAGGCCCCTAGAATCCTTGACGAATCATTGTCTGTCGCACAATCATGTTGTGTGAGTGGAAATGGTAATTCCCCTTCCTTCTAAAGTTCAGTTCTTGATCATCTTTTTTTTGCAATGTGGGAATTCAGAAATGGAAACTTCAGCAGGGAATTCTCAGTGATATTTAAAATTAAGAGTTTATTTCTCAATTTCTGTCAGTGGAAAGTCAGAATCCTACCAAAAGGAGGGGATTTCCCTACCAGATGGAAATTAGCTGATAATCGGGAGTCCTACTCAATTGACTGGGTTGAATGGCACGGTGATTACAGTATGGCATTAGCAGCACCAAGGTTGTGAGTTCTAATCCTGCCAATGTGCCAGATAATAAAAGCATTCAGATTGACATTAAAACCTAACTGGTACACTGATGTTGCTTTAGAGAAGAAAAGCTGCTATCCTTACCCCCTCTGGGCCGCTGTGACTTTTATTTATTTAGAGATACAGCACTGAAATAGGCCCTTCGGCCCACCAAGTCTGTGCCGACCAACAACCACCCATTTATACTAACCCTACAGTAATCCCATATTCCCTACCACCTATCTACCTCCCTACACTAGGGGCAATTTACAATGGCCAATTTACCTATCAACCTGCAAGTCTTTGGCTGTGGGAGGAAACTGGAGCACCCGGCGGAAACCCACGCGGTCACAGAGAGAACTTGCAAACTCCGCACAGGCAGTACCCAGAATTGAACCCGGGTCCCTGGAGCTGTGAGGCTGCGGTGCTAACCACTGCATCACTGTGCCGCCCTAAGACTTCATAAGATATAAGAACTTATGAATTTAAAAAATAGGAGCAGAAGTAAACCATTTGGCCCTGCTGTGCCATTTAATACAATCATGGCTGATCCACCTCAACCCCACTTAACTGCCCACTCCCTATATCCTTTGATTCCCTGAGAGATCAAAAATCCATTTATCTCAGCCTTGAATATACTCAACGATGGAGTATCCACATCCCTCTGGAATAGACAATTCCAATTGATTCACACCCCTTTGAGTGAAGAAATTTCTCCTCATCTCAGTCCTAAATGATTGATCCCTTATTCTGAGGCCGTTCCCCCATGTTCTGGGTTTTAGATTCCCCAGACAGGGGAAACAACAACCTCTCAGTGTCTACCCTGTCAAGGCCCTTCAGAATCTTGTGTTTCAATGAGATCACCTCTCATTCTTCCAGTCCCACGCCAATCTGGTTGACACTTAACTGCCCTCTGAAGTGGCCAAGCAAACCTCTCAGATGTGTCAAAACTGCAGCAATAAAGTGGAAGGCTCATGACAACATTCTCCAGGGAATAAGGGATGGACAATAAATGGCACTGACCTCTGACCTAGCCCTGACTCCCACTGCTCTCTCACCCGGCCCTTACTCCCATTGTCCTGTGAACCAGCCTTGGTGGTGTTGAAGGAATGTGGGCCAGGACACTGGGAGCACTCTCTGCAACGTCTTCAAATTACGCTATGGATTCTGCAAAGCCCGCCTGAATCAGCAGAATAGGCAGGGCGAGATATTACTGATACCATTCGGTAGGGCTGCAGTTACAAAGAGGCAGCAGCTTCTGTGATTATTTGTGTTTAACTGAGATCTGTACTGTACAAGATTTATAAAAAGTAAATATATAAATTAATAAGGGCCCCAAGGACCAAAATTCTGAGATAAAGTTTTACAGCAGACTGGATTCTTAAGATTTAAACTACAAACTGGTATGACACATAATAAAAACATGATGCTGCCGGACCTGCTGAGTATTTCCAGCACTTCTTGTTTTTATTTCAGATTTCCAGCATCTGCAGTATTTTTTTTCATATAACTGGTATGACACAATCTGTTAGAAAGTTAAAAGATTACGGTCTCGATATACAGACATACCCTAAACCTTACTTGTCATGATTGACTGGAATTTTATTTTGTCCGAACTATATTACATACGAACAAGGAGCAGGAGGAGGCCATTCGGCTCCCTGAGTCTGCTCTGTCATTCAATACGATCAGGGCTGATCTTCTATCTCAACTCCTGTGGTGAGTAACTCACCTCCTGACTCCCCAAAGCCTGTCCACCATCTACAAGGCACAAGTCAGGAGTGTGATGGAATACTCTCCACTTGCCTGGATGGGTGCAACTCCAACAGCACTCAAGATGCTCAACACCATCCAGGACAAAGCAGCCTGCTTGATTGGCACCCCATCCACAACGCTCAACATTCACTCCCTTTACCACCAAGGCACAGTGGCAGCAGTGTGTACCATCTACAAGATGCACTGCAGCAATGCACCAAAACTCCTTAGACAGCACCTTCCAAACCCGTGACCTCTAACAACTAGAAGGACAAGGGCAGCAAATGCATGGGAACGCCATCACCTGCACGTTCCCCTCCAAGTCACACACTATCCTGACTTGGAACTATATCGCCGTTCCTTCACTATCACTGGGTTAAAATCCTGGAACTCCCTTCCTAACAGCACTGTGGGTGTACCTACCCCACATGGACTGCAGCGGTTCAAGAAGGCAGCTCACCACCACCTTCTCAAAGGCAATTAAGGATGGGCAATAAATGCTGGCCTAGCCAGCGACGCCCACATCCCTGAATGATTTTTTAAAAACTCCACTTTCCCACCTGCTCCCCATATCCCTTGATTCCCTCAGTGTTCAAAAGTTTATTGATCTCAGTCTTGAATACACTCAGTGAGTGATTCCAGTTCCAGATTTATTAATTGAATTCAAATTTCACCCACTGCTATGGTGGGATTCGAACACATGTCCCCAAACCAGTTCAGTCACATTACCACTACACCACCACCTCCCTAAATGACTGATCCGTTATAACCCCTAGTTCTAGGCTCTCCAGCCAGGGGCCACAGCCTCTCAACATCTACCCTGTCAAACCCTCTAAAAATTTTAGATTCCTCCATAAATGTGTTAGCACTGAGCCGCAGCTTACAGAGGACAAGTTAAACCATTCCACCCATATCGCTTATAAGAGCATCTGAGAGACAGTTGGGGTGAATCGGTCTTGTTGGGGGTGGGGGAAGTGCAAAAGAGGCGATAGTGAATCGCCAGTTCATTTTCCACCCACCCAATTGTCTTTCTGTTAACTTTAGTGGAAATCACGCAGGGTGTAAAGTGAGCTGCCTAAAGACTATCACTCCCACCCAAGACCGATTTCACCACCACTGTCTTTCGGAGCCCAGTTAAGAAACCCTGGCACGCTATGGTCCTGCTCATTAATCCCATTCATTATACATCAAACGTGTATGAAAATCCATCAAGAAATCATCCAATGGGATGTTCATACATTCAATTAATAATAAAACAAATCATATCACAATATACTTTGCTTAAATTAAACTGACCCAGTGGTTGGAATCAATTTTTCTGCATTAGGATGAGTTTTACTGGAGGTCCTAGATTTAGCTGAGGTCCATCTGTTAATCCATCCTGCAGTATCTTTAAATAGAACCTTACAGCACATAAGGAGGCCATTCGACCCATCTTGCCTGTGCTGACTCTTGGAAAGAGCTATCCAATTAGTCCCACTCCCCTGCTCTTTCCCCATAGCCTTGCAAATCATTTCCCTTCAAGTATTTATCCAATTCCCCTTTTGAAAGTTATTTTTGAATCTGCTTCCAACGCCCTTTCAGGCAGCGTATTCCAGATCACAACAACTTACTGTGTAATTTTTGTTTTCCTTATTTTGTCTCTGGTTCGTTTGCCAATCACCTTAAATCTGTGTCATCTGGTTACCAACCCTTCAGCCGCTGGAAACAGTTTCTCCTTATTTACTCTATCAAAACAGTCATGATTTTGAACACCTCTAATAAATCTCCTCTTAACCTTCTCTGCTCTAAGGAGAACAATCCCAGCTTTTCCACATAGCTGAAGTCCCTCATCACTGGCACCATCCTAGTAAATCTCCTCTGCACCCTCTCTAAGGCCTTCACATCCTTTCTAAAGTGTGTTGCCCAAAATGGGGCACAATACTGGGTCCTAATTAGTGATTTATAAAGGTTTAGCATAACTTCCTTGCTTTTGAACACTATGTTTCTAATTAAAAAGTCAAGGATCCCATATACTTTTTTAACAGCATTCCCAACTTGTCCTGCCGCCTTCAAAGACTTTTGTAAGTGAACTCCCAGGTCCCTCTGTTACGGCACCCTATTTAAAATTAAACCGGTTTGTTTATGTTGCCTCTCCTCATTTGTCCGACCACAATGCAACACTAATGCAAAGTTTTTCCTTACCTAATGATTGGCTTTCAAAATATTCTCTCATCTGTGAAGAAAATTGTATCTTGACATGGCAAAGATGAATTTCAGAATGAAAGGCAAATAAAATCTCCTAGATCTGGTTGAGTAGAAAAAGTCTGATTTGAGGCCCTGTTCACTTCTGGTTGAAGTTTCGAAAACTGAAGTCAATTGTTTTACCAAGTTTATTTCTATAGTACTAGAAAGGGGAAAATGCATACACAAGTAACTCTTAGGTGGGGAAGTTGTTTTATCGTAAAGGGTACTTTGCTCTTCCTCAGGAACACTAACATGCGATTATTTTAATAAATAAATCCCGTAATGATTAAGGTCCCAGAGAATCTTTTACAGAAAAATTTGTTTGAGGAAGAAAGCACCATTGCGTTCTTGAGTCATGAAACATTTCACATCACACGTCAACGAAGCAAAAATAAAATAGGCACAAGTCTTGTACAGCAATGAGGAGTCATAGAGTCATACAGCACAGAAACAGGCCCTTCGGCCCATCGTGATTCATAAATACGAACATACGAACATAAGAATTAGGAGCAGGAGTAGGCCACTCAGCCCTTCGAGCCTGCTCCGCCATTCAATAAGCTCATGGCTGAACTGATTACTTCACATTCCCACTTACCCCTGATAACCTTCCACCCCCTTGCTTATCAAGAATCTATCTACCTCTGCCTTAAAAATATTCAAAGACTCTGCTTCCACTGCCTTTAGAGGAAGAGAATTCCAAAGACTCATGACCCTCAGAGAAAATATTTCTCCTCATCTCGGTCTTAAATGGGCGACCCCTTATTTTTAAATAGTTCCAGATTCTCCCATAAGGGGAAACATCCTGTCCACATCCACCCTATCAAGACCCCTCAGGATCTTATAAATTTCGCCTCTTCTAAATTCCAGCGGATACAAGCCTAGCCTGTCCAATCTTTCCTCGTAAGACAGCCCGCCCAATCCAGGTATAATTCTAGTAAACCTTCACTGTACTGCCTCCAACACATTTACATCCTTCCTTAAATAAAGAGACCAGTACTGTACACAGTACTCCAGATGTGGTCTCACCAATGCCCTGTATAGCTGAAGCATAACCTCCCTACTTTTGTATTCAATTCCCCTCACAATAAACAATAACATTCTATTAGCTTTCTTAATTACGTGCTGTAACTTCATACTAATCTTTTACGATTTATGTACTCTTCTTCTTCTTCTTCTTCTTCTTCTTCTTCTTTGGCCTCCTTGTCTCGAGAGACAATGGGTAAGCGCCTAGAGGTTGTCAGTGGTTTGTGAAGCAGCGCCTGGAGTGGCTATAAAGGCCAATTCTAGAGTGATAGACTCTTCCACAGGCGCTGCAGATAAAATTGGTTGTCGGGGCTGTTACACAGTTGGCTCTCTCCTTGCGCTTCTGTCTTTTTTCCTGCCAACTGCTAAGTCTCTTTGACTCGCCATACTTTAGCCCCGCCTTTATGGCTGCCCGACAGCTCTGGCGAAGACTGGCAACTGACTCCCACGACTTGTGATCAATGTCACAGGACTTCATGTCGTGTTTGCAGACGTCTTTAAAGCGGAGACATGGACGGCCGGTGGGTCTGATACCAGTGACGAGCTCGCTGTACAATGTGTCCTTGGGGATCCTGCCATCTTCCATGCGGCTCACATGGCCAAGCCATCTCAAGCGCCGCTGGCGCAGTAGTGTGTATATCTGGGGATGTTGGCCACCTCGAGGACTTCTGTGTTGGAGATACGGTCCTGCCACCTGATGCCAAGTATTCTCCGGAGGCAGCAAAGATGGAATTAATTGAGACGTCACTCTTGGCTGACATACGCTGTCCAGGCCTTGCTGCCATAGAGCAAGGTACTGAGGACACAGGCCTGATACACTCGGACTTTTGTGTTCCGTGTCAGTGTGCCATTTTCCCACACTCTCTTGGCCAGTCTGGACATAGCAGTGGAAGCCTTTCCCATGCGCTTGTTGATTTCTGCATCGAGAGACAGGTTACTGGTGATAGTTGAGCCTCGGTAGGTGAACTCTTGAACCACTTCCAGAGCATGGTCGCCGATATCGATGGATGGAGCATTTCTGACATCCTGTCCCATGATGTTCGTTTTCTTGAGGCCGATGGTTAGGCCAAATTCGTTGCAGGCAGCCGCAAACCTGTCGATGAGATTCTGCAGACACTCTTCAGTGTGAGATGTTAATGCAGCATCGTCAGCAAAGAGGAGTTCCCTGATGAGGACTTTCCGTACTTTGGTCTCCGCTCTTAGACGGGCAAGGTTGAATAACCTGCCACCTGATCTTGTGTGGAGGAAAATTCCTTCTTCTGAAGACTTGAACGCATGTGAGAGCAGCAGGGAGAAGAAGATCCCAAACAGTGTGGGTGCGAGAACACAGCCCTGTTTCACGCCACTCAGGATAGGAAAGGAGTCTGATGAGGCGCCGCTATGTTGAATTGTGCCTTTCATATTGTCATGGAATGAGGTGATGATACTTAGTAGCTTTGGTGGACATCCAATCTTTTCTAGTAGTCTGAAGAGACCACGTCTGCTGACGAGGTCAAAGGCTTTGGTGAGATCAATGAAAGCAATGTAGAGGGGCATCTGTTGTTCATGGCATTTCTCCTGTAGCTGACGAAGGGAGAACAGCATGTCAATGGTGGATCTCTCTGCTCGAAAGCCACACTGTGCCTCAGGGTAGACGTGCTCGGCAAGCTTCTGGAGCCTGTTTAAAGCGACTCGAGCGAAGACTTTCCCCACTATGCTGAGCAGGGAGCTTCCACAGTAGTTGTTGCAGTCACCCTTGTTCTTATAGAGGGTGATGATATTGGCATTGGGCATGTCCTGTGGTACTGCTCCCTCATCCCAGCACAGGCAAAGCAGTTCATGGAGTGCTGAAAGCATAGCAGGCTTGCCAGTCTTGATTATTTCAGTGGTAATGCCGTCCTTCCCAGGGGCTTTTCCACTGGCTAGAGAATCAATGGCATCACTGAGTTCTGATTTTGTTGGCTGTTCGTCCAGCTCATCCATGACTGGCAGAAACTGGGCTGCATTGAGGGTGGTCTCAGTGACATTTTCCCTGGAGTACAGTTCTAGGTCGTGCTCAACCCAGTGGTCCATTTGCTTGCATTGGTCAGCGATTGTGTCCCCTGATTTAGATTTGAGGGGGGCGATCTTCTTGATGGTTGGCCCAAAAGCTCTCTTAATGCCATCATACATTCCTCTGATGTTTCCGGTGTCGGAGGCCAGCTAAATATGACTGCATAGGTGTTGCCAGTAGTCATTTGCGCAGCATCTGGCTGTTCTTTGTGCAGCGCTTCTGGCTACTTTAAGTGCTACGGATGTTAACTCGCTGGGGGCTTTCTTGTAGTTCAGCAGTGCAATGCGCTTAGCGGCTATGACAGGTTCCAGCTCTTCAAAGTGAGATTGAAACCAGTCTGCATTCTGCTTCACACGTTTGCCAAAGGTGGTCATTGCTGAGTCATAGATGGCATCTCTGATGTGGGCCCACTTGGTCTCTGCATCCACTGTCGGAGTGTTTTGAAGGGCTTTTTCAAGTTAATTTAGAAACTTATGTAACAGCTGTGGATAAGAAATTCTGTTCGTGTTGATGCACGGGCGGCCCTTCTGCTTGGAATGATGCAACTTCTTTGGTTTAAGTCTAACCTTGCTGCACACCAGGGAGTGGTCAATGTCACAGTCAGCACTGTGGAAGCTGCGTGTGATTGAACGCTGTTTAAAGAGGCTCGCCTTGTGACAATGAGGTCCAGCTGGTGCCAACAACGTGATCTTGGGTGCCTCCAAGAAACCTGGTGACAGGGTTTAGTATGAAAGAACGAGTTGTTGATGCAGAGGTTATGATAGGTACACAACTCAAGCAGTCTCTGTCCATTCTCATTCATCCTTCCAACGCCATAACGCCCAAGGCAGGAGGGCCATGAGTCATGGTCGTCCCCAACACTGGCATTAAAGTCCCCCAGCAGGAACAATTGTTCGGTATTGGGGATGCTACTAATGATATTATGGAGTTCCTCTTAGAACTGGTCTTTAGCTTCAGATGGGGAGCAGACTGTTGGAGCATAGATGCTGAGTAGGTGTACTGGACCAGAGGCGGTGAACAGTCGGATGGACAGTATGCATTCCGAGCCATTTGAAGGTGGCTCTATCGTGCTGAGCAAACAGTTTCTGATGGCGAAGCCCACTCCATGCTGTCTTGGTTCTTCAGGATCCCTACCCTGCCAGAAGAAGGTGTAGTCTTGCTCTCTTAGAGATCCGCTCACAGGGAGGCGTGTCTCCTGAAGTGCTGCAATGTCCACCTTGAGTCTACTGAGCTCATTGTTAATGATGGCGGTTCTTACGAGAATCGTTGATTTGTGTAAGGTCTTCCGACAGGCCAGGACACATAGTTTTGAAGTTCCAGCTTGCAAAACGAAGGGCTGGTACCTTCTTTCCTTTTTTTGTCGTGTTGTTTGGTGCGATTGTTGCAGTCCACTTTTCGGGCAATAACCCTGAGCTCCAAGCACCCATTGATGCAGGTGAACTGTGGCGCGACAGAACCTTACTGACAGGGGGCTGCCCGGTCTGAGGAGGGTGGTAGCTGTCCAGTGAGATGTGATGACCTCTCCCACCGACAAAGGCAACCTGTGGCGCCCAATCTCTACGCCAATTGAGCTGGACTCCGAGATCCCTCTGCATCTCAGAGCTCTGCAATCTCTTACCATTTAGATAATATGCTTTTTTATTCTTCCTGCCAAAGTGGACAATTCCACATTATACTCCATTTTCCAGGTATTTGCCCACTCACTTAACCTACCTATATCCCTTTGTAGCCCCCTTATGTCCTCTTAGCAAGTTACTTTCCTACCTATCTTTGTGTCATCAGCAAATTTAGCAACTATGCCTTCGGTCCCTTCATCTAAGTCATTTAAATAAACTGTAAAAAGTTGAGGCCCCAGCACAGATCCCTGTGGCACACCACTCGTTACATCTTGCCAACCAGAAAATGACCCATTTATGCCAACTCTCTGTTTCCTGTTAGCCAACCAACCTTCTATCCATGTCAATATGTTACCCCCTACACCATGAGATTTTATTTTCTGCAATAACCTTTGATGTGGCACCTTATCAAATACCTTCTGGAAATCTAAGTACAATACATCCACTGGTTCCCCGTTATCCACAGCACATGTTACTCCCACAAAGAACTCCAATAAATTGGTTAAACATGATTTCCCTTTCACAAACCATGTTGATTCTGCTTGATTACCTGAATTTTTCTAAATGCCCTACTATAACATCTTTAATAATAGCTTCTAACATTTTCCCTAAGACAGATGTTAAGTTAACTGGCCTGTAGTTTCCTGCTTTCTGTGTCCCTCCCTTTTTGAATAAATGAGTTACATTCGCTATTTTCCAATCAAACGGAACCTTCCCTGAATCTAGAGATTTTCGGAAAATTAAAACTAACGCATCAACTATCTCACTAGCCACTTCTTTTAACACCCTAGGATGAAGTCCATCAGGACCCAGGGACTAGTCAGCCCGCAGCTCCAACAATTTGTTCAATACCACTTCCCTGGTGATTGTAATTTTCTTGAGTTCCTCCCTCCCTTCCATTTCCTGACTTACAGCTAACACTGGGATGTTACTTGTATCCTCAATAGTGAAGACCGATGCAAAATATCTGTTCAATTCATTTGCCATCTCCTTTTTATCCATTATTAATTCCCCAGACTCACTTTCTGTAGGACTAACGCTCACTTTGTTAACTCTTTTCTTTTTTAAATATCTATAGAAACTCTTACTATCTTTATCTTTCTAGCTAGCTTTCTCTCGTATCCTAATTTTACCTTCCTTATCAATCTTTTAGTCATTCTATGCTGTTTTTTATATTCTGTCCAAGATTCTGACCTGCCTCCCATTTTTGCACAATTATAGGCTTTTTCTTTAAGTTTGATAATATCTTTAACTGTTTTAGTTAATCACAGATGGTGGGTCTCAACCTTGGAATTTTCCTTTCTCGTTGAAATGTATCTATTCTGTGTATTCTGAAATATCCCCTTAAATGTCTGCCACTGCATCTCTATTGACCTATCCCTTCAACTGATTTGCCTGTTCACATTAGCTAGCTCTGCTTTCATGCCCTCATAATTGCCCTTATTTAAGTTTACAATACCCTCTTTTCTCTCCCTCAAACTGAATGTAAAATTCAATCATATTATGATCGCTGCTACCTAGGGGTGCCTTAAATATGAGGTCATTAATTAATCCTATCTCGTTGCACAATACCAGGTCGAGTATAGCCTGCTACAACAAAAACAAGAAATGCCGGAATCACTCAGCAGGTCTGGCAGCATCTGTGGAAAGAGAAGCAGAGTTAACG
Organism: Heterodontus francisci; assembly: GCF_036365525.1. Taxonomy (NCBI): domain Eukaryota; kingdom Metazoa; phylum Chordata; class Chondrichthyes; order Heterodontiformes; family Heterodontidae; genus Heterodontus; species Heterodontus francisci. The sequence continues at coordinate 5,980,667 of NC_090388.1, forward strand.
TTTCGGGTCAGTGACCCTTCTTCGGAACTGACAAATATTAGAAAAGTCACAGATTATAAGCAAGTGAGGTGGGGGTGGGGCAAGAGATAACAAAGGAGAAGGTGCAGATTGGACCAGGCCACATAGCTGACCTGGAAGCAAATGTGCTGAAAGATATCAAAGATTTGGTGCTATGCATTGTTGCCACAAGCAACAGACAATAACTTCTATTTATTTAAGAACTTAAGAAATAGGATCAGGAGTAGACCATACCACCCTCAAGCCTGCTCTGCCATTCAATATGATCATTTTTTAAAAATTCATTTTTTTGTGGGATGTGGGCATCGCTGACGAGGCCAGCATTTATTGTCCATTCCCTAATTGCCCTTGAACTGAATGGCTTGTTAGGCCATTTCTGATGAAGGGTCACTGATCTGAAACGTTAACTCTGCTTTTCTCTCCGCAGATGCTGCCAGACCTGCTGAGTATTTCCAGCTTTTCCTGTTTGTGTTTCAAATAAAAAAAACACCACAGCATGGACAATGTGAACTGCTCAGTTGGAGAGCCAGTGTAGACATGATGGGCTGAATGGCCTCCTTCTGTGCTGCAACAATTCTGTGATTCTGAGTGTTTGATGAAAGGTCATTGATCTGCTGAGTATTTCCAGTATTCTATGTTTCTATTGCAAAAAGGAGGAGGGGTGGTAGGAGGACTGAATTATCTCTTCCTAGTTCAGATCCAAATTAATCCCACATTACTTTGCTCACTTCACTGATACAGAAGCAACACCGCGGGCGGTTCGCCAGCGCGGGTGGATAAAAGAAGCTGAGTGAAAGAGCGCCCCCTCCGGCTGGAAGCTGAGTGGCAGCCGGCCCGGATCACGTGATACCTGGCGCTGACGAATCGGCTGATTGTTGCTTATTAAAATGTATACCAGAAAATTGAAGTTGCCATCGAGCTGTAGAAAAGTAATGACTGATATTTAAAAGGGGGTCGAAAGGAAAACGGATCTTTATTTTCCGCTATTACTGCGGCGCGAATCTACTGGTCGGGGCTCTTTATGAGGAAGTGCGCGCGCAGCTTCCAGTCGATAGCCACGTCGGAACAACAGCGACGGCGGCAAAATGGGTGAGTGAGTGAGGAAGGAGGGAGAGGGGACGAGGACGAGGACGAGGACGAGAGGGTGGGGAGAGTTTCGGAATAACACGGCGGGTCTGGCCACCAGTCAATGGGCCGTGGGCAAAACTAGGTAGCGGGTAAACTAGTTACAGGAAAGGCCGCGGGCTGGAGAGATGCAGGAGGAGGGGGATGTGGGAGGGGGGGGTGTGAGGAGGAGTGGGAGGGGGGGTGTGAGGAGGAGTGGGAGGGGGGGTGTGAGGAGGAGTGGGAGGGGGGGTGTGAGGAGGAGTGGGAGGGGGGGGGTGAGGAGGAGTGGGAGGGGGGGTGAGGAGGAGTGGGAGGGGGGGGTGAGGAGGAGTGGGAGGGGGGGGGTGAGGAGGAGTGGGAGGGGGGGGGTGAGGAGGAGTGGGAGGGGGGGGTGAGGAGGAGTGGGAGGGGGGGGTGAGGAGGAGTGGGAGGGGGGGGTGAGGAGGAGTGGGAGGGGGGGGTGAGGAGGAGTGGGAGGGGGGGGTGAGGAGGAGTGGGAGGGGGGGGTGAGGAGGAGGAGGAGGGGGGGGTGAGGAGGAGGAGGAGGAGGAGGAGGAGGAGGGGGGTGAGGAGGAGGAGGAGGAGGGGGGGGTGAGGAGGAGGAGGGGGGGTGAGGAGGAGTGGGAGGGGGGGGTGAGGAGGAGTGGGAGGGGGGGTGAGGAGGAGTGGGAGGGGGGGGTGAGGAGGAGTGGGAGGGGGGGGTGAGGAGGAGTGGGAGGGGGGGGTGAGGAGGAGTGGGAGGGGGGGGTGAGGAGGAGTGGGAGGGGGGGGTGAGGAGGAGTGGGAGGGGGGGGTGAGGAGGAGTGGGAGGGGGGGGTGAGGAGGAGTGGGAGGGGGGGGTGAGGAGGAGTGGGAGGGGGGGGTGAGGAGGAGTGGGAGGGGGGGGTGAGGAGGAGTGGGAGGGGGGGGTGAGGAGGAGTGGGAGGGGGGGGTGAGGAGGAGTGGGAGGGGGGGTGAGGAGGAGTGGGAGGGGGGGTGAGGAGGAGTGGGAGGGGGGGGTGAGGAGGAGGGAGGGGGGGTGAGGAGGAGTGGGAGGGGGGGGTGAGGAGGAGTGGGAGGGGGGGGTGAGGAGGAGTGGGAGGGGGGGGTGAGGAGGAGTGGGAGGGGGGGGTGAGGAGGAGTGGGAGGGGGGGGTGAGGAGGAGTGGGAGGGGGGGGTGAGGAGGAGTGGGAGGGGGGGTGAGGAGGAGTGGGAGGGGGGGGTGAGGAGGAGTGGGAGGGGGGGGTGAGGAGGAGTGGGAGGGGGGGGTGAGGAGGAGGGGAGGGGGGGGGTGAGGAGGAGGAGGAGGGGGGGGTGAGGAGGAGGAGGAGGGGGGGTGAGGAGGAGGAGGAGGAGGAGGAGGGGGGGTGAGGAGGAGGAGGAGGAGGAGGAGGAGGGGGGGGTGAGGAGGAGGAGGAGGGGGGTGAGGAGGAGGAGGGGGGGGAGGAGGAGGAGGGGGGGTGAGGAGGAGGAGGAGGGGGGGTGAGGAGGAGGAGGAGGGGGGGTGAGGAGGAGGAGGAGGGGGGGTGAGGAGGAGGAGGGGGGGTGAGGAGGAGGGGGGGTGAGGAGGAGGAGGAGGGGGGGTGAGGAGAGGAGGGGGGGGGTGAGGAGGAGGAGGAGGGGGGGGGGTGAGGAGGAGGGGGGGGGGGTGAGGAGGAGGGGGGGGTGAGGAGGAGGGGGGGGTGGAGGAGGGGGGGGGTGAGGAGGGGGGGGTGAGGAGGAGGGGGGGGTGAGGAGGAGGGGGGTGAGGAGGAGAGGAGGAGGAGGAGGAGAGGGGGGGGAGGAGGGGAGGAGAGGAGGAGGGGGGAGGAGGGGGGAGGAGGGGGGGTGAGGGAGGAGAGGAGGAGGGGAGAGGAGGAGGGGAGAGGAGGAGGGGAGAGGAGGAGAGGAGGAGGAGGAGGAGGAGGAGGAGGAGGAGGAGAGGAGGAGGAGGAGGAGGAGGAGGAGGAGGAGGAGGAGGAGGAGGAGAGGAGGAGGTGGAGGAGGAGGAGGAGGAGGAGGAGGAGGAGAGGAGGGGAGGAGGAGGAGGAGGGGAGGAGGAGGAGGAGGAGGGGAGGAGGGGGGGGGGAGGAGGAGGAGGAGGGAGGAGGAGGGGGGAGGAGGAGGAGGAGGAGGAGGGGGGAGGAGGAGGAGGAGGAGGAGGAGGGGGGGGGGTGAGGTGGAGGAGGAGGAGGAGGAGGAGGAGGGGGGGTGAGGGTGAGGAGGAGGAGGGGGGGGTGAGGGTGGAGGAGGGGGGGGTGAGGGTGAGGAGGAGGAGGGGGGGTGAGGGTGAGGAGGAGGGGGGGGTGAGGGTGAGGAGGAGGAGGGGGGGTGAGGGTGAGGAGGAGGAGGGGGGGGTGAGGGTGAGGAGGAGGAGGGGGGGTGGAGGGTGAGGAGGAGGAGGGGGGGTGAGGGTGAGGAGGAGGAGGGGGGGGTGAGGGTGAGGAGGAGGAGGGGGGGGTGAGGGTGAGGAGGAGGAGGGGGGGGGTGAGGTGGAGGAGGGGGGGGGTGAGGGTGGAGGAGGAGGGGGGGGTGAGGGTGAGGAGGAGGGGGGGGAGGGGGAGGGTGGTGGAGGGGGTGGGGAGGGGAGGTGGGGGGGGGGGTGAGGGTGGAGGAGGAGGGGGGAGGAGGAGGAGGGGAGGAGGAGGGGGGGGGGGAGGAGGAGGAGGTGGAGGGGGGGGGGAGGTGGTGAGGAGGGGAGGAGGAGGAGGTGGGGAGGAGGAGGAGGAGGGAGGAGGAGGAGGAGGAGGAGGAGGAGGAGGAGGAGGAGGAGGGGAGGAGGAGGTGGGAGGAGGAGGAGGAGGAGGGGGGTGGTGAGGGGGGGGGTGGAGGAGGAGGAGGAGGGGGGGGTGAGAGAGGAGGA